>NC_069504.1:562188663-562411163 GCF_027579735.1 Bombina bombina
AGAGCATTATCCCCTCCCATCGGAGACTGTGCCACAGGGCAGTATTCCAACATGATAATGACCCCAAACACACCTCCAAGATGACCACTGCCTTGCTAAAGAAGCTGAGGGTAAAGGTGATGGACTGGCCGGCCAAGCATGTTTCCAGACCTAAACCCTATTGAGTATCTGTGAGGCATCCTCAAACAGAAGGTGGGGGAGCACAAGGTCTCTAACATCCAGCAGCTCCGTGATGTTGTCATGGAGGAGGGGAAGAGGACTCCAGTGGAAACCTGTGAAACTCTGGTGAACTCCATGCCTAAGAGGGTTAAGGCAGTGCTGGAAAATAATGGGGGCCACACAAAATATTGACACTTTGGGCCCAATTTGGACATTTCCACTTAGGGGTGTACTCACTTTTGTTGCCAACGGTTTAGACATTAATGGGTGTTTGTTAAGTTATTTTGAGGGGACAGCAAATTTACACTGTTATACAGGCTGTGTACTCACTATTTTACATTGTAGCAAAGTGTCATTTCTTCAGTGTTGTCACATGAAAAGATATAATAAAATATTTACAAAAATGTGAGAGGTGTACTAACTTTTGTGAGATACTGTATATATATATATGTTACGTTTAAAGTCAGAGATCCGGGTAATCGTAGGATTACCAAGGTAAACCTGACATTACCCAAGCAGCTGTAATTCCCCATGTACACTATTTTTTTGCCTCTGCTTGGGGGGGTTAAAGGAAGGCGCCCCATCGATCCTCTGGCATCCACCCCAAGTGAACCTTGGGGAATGAGGTTTACAAGGGGGACTTTGTAGATGTGTGAATTACAGTGCATCATATATATTTTTGATGTGGTGGCTCGATGCAATCTGAGAAGATTTATCATGTTACAATCGGGCTTTACCCAGAGCCGCTTGAGTATTGTCAGGTTTACCCGGGTAATGCTAGGATTACCCAATTACTTACTTTACCCGCAATATATATATATATATATATTAGAATACTACTGAGTAAGTCTCAAAAAAGTACAAGTTCATTTACTTCTGTAACAGTCAGAGCAGAGGATACAAGGGAGAACGTTCACAGCTGGTATCACTGAGTTGCTCTAGATTTGCAGAACCTTTAAATTGAACTAATAAAATGATCGGTCTGTCTGTCTATGCAATAATCTGTGAAGATATTCTTATTTATATGATAATGTCATGTACGAAGCAATCAACAAAATCAGGCACAGAATTTAAATGTTGACAGAAGTGGTACAAGATAACCCAACAAAGAAATACACTAACAATTCAGTTTTGAATAGAATCATTTCTTGCCGTACACCCAAATTAGCAAAAATGGTTATAGTAAACGTTATTATTGTTTCATTGCTAGTTTCTCCTGTACACTGAGCATATGTACATATGTAAATGCCGCAAGCACTCTCATTCACTGAAACATTGGTAGCTTGTCTTTAACTAAAAGCAATTACACGTGTGTAACAAAAGTGCTTTTATTTAAAACTGAAATGCTTCCATGTGCAATTTTAAACAACTTTCTAATTTCCTTCTATAATCAAATGTGCTTCATTCTCTTGGTATCCTTCGTTCAAAGAGCAGAAATGCACTACTGGGAGCTAGCTGGACACATCTGGGGAGCCAGAGACAAGAGGCACATATGTGCAGCCATCAATCAGCAAATAGCTCCCAGTAGTGCATTTCTGTTCCATAGCCTACCTAAGTATACTTTTCAACAAAGGACATAAAGAAAACAAACCAAATTTGATAATAAATGTAAATTGGAAAGCTGTTTAAAATTGCATTGTCTATTGGAACAATTAAAGAAAAATGTGTTTTTTATACCCATTTAAAGGGACAATAAACACCAGAATTTTTGTTGTTTAAAAAGGTAGATAATCCCTTTATTACCCATTCCCCAATTTTGCATAACCAACACAGTTATAATAATACACTTTTTACCTCTGTGATTACCTTGTATCTAAGCCTCTGCAAACTGCCCCCTTATTTCAGTTCTTTTGACAGACTTGCATTTTTAACCAATCAGTGCTGACTCCTAGGAGCTTCACGTGCCTGAGCTCAATGTTATCTATATGAAACACATGAACTAACGCCCTCTAGTGGTAAAAAACTGTCAAAATGCTTTCAGATTAGAGGCTGTCTTCAAGGTCTAAGAAATTAGCACATGCACCTCCTAGATTTATCTTTCAATTAAGAATACCAAGAGAACAAAGCAAAATTGGTAATAAAAGTAAATTGGAAAGTTGTTTAAAATTACATGCCCTATTTAAAGCATGAAAGATTTTTTTTTACTTTACTGACCCTTTAAGTGTTGCTTTTATATGACATAAAGCGGACTCGTTCAGAAAGTTTATATAGTTTATACAGTGATAAAACTGTCTTGTCTATTCCTTTTTATTATTCGCTTCTTACTTTTACATCATTTCTTACATATACAACATTGCATTAAAGTGCATAAATAATAACTATTTTTACATTGTATACAGATCATTTTTATGTTCTCGAACATTTAGAGACTGGATATTGTTTGTAAGTTATTAAATCCTGTTAACTTTCATCTAAGCAGCTAAATTGCAAAAACAACACAATAAATAAAAAGGAATGATTTTTACAAATGAAATATGCAAAATGAAGTTTGTTGAATGCTGAACAAAGCAATTGTAGCGTAGACAAAGACACTAAACACTGACATTGTCCACATCATTTTATAGAATTGAATCCATCTGAGTGCTTTCAAGTACTTTCTTTTAATCTCTTCATTTTTCCTTTCATTCTGTGCTCAAACATAAGTGTCCTCATTGCTGATGGAAGCAAAATCTTTGCTCTGATTTTCAACAGCCCAGTTCCTTTTTTTTAGTGTGTTCGGCTCTGCCAACAATCATATTCTTTTTGTCTGTGGTTTAGAGAAGGTTCCAAACTGTTCTTTAATCTGCGCGTAAAACACATCTGCACCTGGCAATAATTGTACATACAGTGACTGTACTTTTACCCTGTTGCTTGCCGTAATATTTTCTTTGATCTAAATCGTATCATGTAGAGGCATGCTAAATTCTTTCATTTAAAGAATTACAAGGAAAATATACGTAAAATTATTTATATTTATAGATAAACAAAGTGAGATTACTTTAATTTAAAGGGACATGATACGCAAGTGTTGAAGCACTCAAAAGTGATATATCATAGCTGTAAAAATCTGACTAGAAAATACCACTTGAACATTTCTATGTAAAAAAGGAAGATATTTTACCTCAAAATTTCCTAAGTATTCAAACCCCTCTGAAAAGAGACTTTAAGCAACCAATCAGGATGCTAGTCCCAGGACTTGCAAGGGAGTGTGCATCTGGCATGTGCAGGCAAAGTCATGTTATTTTTCTATTCAGTTTAAGGAAGTATATTATGAAATCTCATGATATCACAGCAAAGCAAAGCATGACCTCAGCACTGCTGATGCTGATTAGCTATTGCTTTGTTTTGTTTTTCACACTTGCTGAGAGTGGCATGGTGCGTGATGATGCGGCTGTGTGCGCTCAGTGTGTCTGCCTTTTTCATCTCTGCACGCTCAGCTGCGTCAGGTCGCGTAGCTGAGCGCTCAGAGTTGAAATATTTGAGCTTTAGAAGTGATGCTACGCGAAGCAGCTGCTTCACCCCGTGCCACATCACTTACAGTGTGTCACAGCCTTAACTGTTTACAAAGCACTTACTCTGGTGATCTGAAGAAATGTTGAGGTAAAATAGCCTCCTTTTTTACATAGATATGTTCAGGTGATATTTTAATGCCAGTTTTTTACAGTTATGCTGCATCATCTTCAATTAATTTAGTATATAAGTATTATGTCACTTTAATGTTTTCTTTCTAGTATTTATATTGTTAAATTGTTGCTGTCTCTGTGCTCTTATGATTTGAATATCACAAATAGGAATACTACAAAAACTATGAAAAATACTGAACAATTTCCTTCAAAGTTCTTACCGTTGGCGTCTACAGAGGGTCTAATGTGAGTAGGATTGGACATATGTTTAGAGCCTGATCCTGATCAAGAGAGGAGACCTACAACTGTAAATAAATTAATGAGTAGTCACATGACCCACATTATTCCCTAAACTGCCATCCCCCCACATCACAATAACTAAATAGAACTAATAACCCCTAAACTGCCATCCCCCCACATTGCAATGACTAAATAGAGCTATTAACCCTTAAACTGCCATCCCCTACATAGCAATAACTACATAGAGCTATTAACCCCCAATCCACCAACCCCACAACACAAAGTAATAAACTAACATCTAAACCCCCTAACCTAATTAAAATACCCCTAAATTTACACACACAAAAAACTACCTTAAAATAAAAAAACTTACCTGTAAAATTAAATAAAAACCTAATCTTACCTTTAAAAAAAAAATAACAATACACAAAATAAAAAACCTAACATTACAATAAATAAAAAAGTAACATTACACAAAATAAAAAAGTAATTACCAAAAAAAAATGTAATCCTATTCTAATACCCTGCACCAAAAAACACCCCAAAATAAAAAAGCCCTATTCAAAAACTAAAACTACCAATAGCCCTTAAAAGGGCTTTTTGTAGGGCATTGCACTAAAGCGATCAGCTCTTTTATGAAAACCCCCAACTAATCCCTCTAACATTACACCCCCACCCCCCCAAAATAAAAATAAAAACTGATTTAAAAAACCTAAATGACCCATTGCCCTGAATAAAGATTTGGATGGGCATTGCTATTAAAAGGTCATTTAGCTCTTTTGCTGCCCAAATTTAAAAAAAAACAACTAATCTATATAAAAAAAACCCCATAAAGGTACACACCAATGATGATGATGGCGGAACACGGAGGTCCTCTTCATGCGGTCTCCAGACACAATCTGAATAGTGAACGTGAGGTACCCCTTTTATATAGAGGTACCCTTGCATTCCTATTGGCTGATTTGAATCTTAAAATTCAAATCAGCCAATAGAATGAAAGCTTTTTCCTTTCATTTTATTGGCTGATTTTAATTTGAAGATGCAAATCAGCCAATAGTAATGCAAGGGTACCCCTATATAAAAGGGTACCTCGCATTTACTATTCAGTGTGCGGCTGGAGACCATATGAAGAAGACCTCCGTGTTCAAGCTCGCAAGAAGAGGTCCGACGTCGCCACTGTCATCAAGAAGATGGACCGCCACCTGGATGAAGATGGACTGCTGCCTGGATTAAGATGGACCTCCGCCTGGATGAAGAAAATGGAGCGCCACAATCATCATCGGTGAGTACCTTTATGGGATTAGTGTTAGTTTTTTTTGTTTTTTTTATTTTTTATAGATTAGGTTTTAGTTTTTTATTTGGGCAGCAAAAGAGATGAATGCCCTTTAAGGGCAATGCCCATACAGATGCCCTTTTCAGTTTAGTTTTTTTTTATTTTGGGTGAGAGGTGTAATATTAGAGGGGTTAGTTGTTTGTTGTTCCCTAAAACAGCTTAGTTTTAAGTGCTATTGGTTGTTTAGTTTCAGAATAGGGTTTTATTTTTATTTTGGGGGGTATTAGAATAGGATTAAAAAAAATGTTTGGTAATTACTTTTTTATTTTGTGTAATGTTAGTTTTTTATTTTGTGTATTGTTATTTTTTTATTTTGTGTAATGTTAGGTTTTTTTATTTTGTGTATTGTTAGGTTTTTTATTGTTTTGTAATGTTAGAGGTTTTTTAAAGGTAAGATTAGGTTTGTATTTTATTTTACAGATAAGTTTTTTATTTTAAGGTAGTTATTTTTTTGTAAATGATAGGGAATTTTAATTTGGGTTAAGTTAGGGGTGTTAGGTTAGGTGGTTTAGATGTTAGTTTATTACTTTGCGATGTAGGGGATTGCAGTTTAGGGGTTAATAGTTTAGTTACTTTGTGATGTTGGGAGATGGGGTTTAGGGGTTAATAGTTTAGTTACTTTGTGATGAGGGGGGATGGCGGTTTAGGGGTTAATAGTTCTATTTAGTTATTGCGAGGTGGGGGGATGGCGGTTTAGGGGTAATAGTTAATTTATGAGTGTAAGTGTACTTGTAATGTATTTTTGTTGTGTTTTGTGTAACTTAACCACGGCTCTTAGATTGCAGAATCCATTGAAGCGTAAAAGGCAATTGCGCTAGCTCAATTTCGCTTAGCTTGTAATATCAGCAGAATGAAAATGGATCATGAAAATGGATCATGAAAAGGTGATTGAGCTAGCACAAAATTGTTTGTGTCTTACTTGTAATCTAGCCCTACAGTATATGTTTTGTTAAAAATGGGTAAACACAGTAGAAGTACTGGCAAATGAGTTTAACCATAGTTTTCACTTTAATATATCAATTCATGGTGTGCAATTAAAACTATATTTCTGTTTTAATTGTTAACATTTTAAAAAATTCCAAACACTTAATTGGAATCATAAATGAGCATTCTGAAGATCTCTGTTTACTTTTGTAAAGGTTTCATTATAATTATGAATATCAGTTATTTGTAGAGGCCAACAGATTCCTCAGCGCTATAAAACTTTCATAGTTTAATGAGGTGATTTGAACTGCATTTTATAAAAAAAAAAAATAATGGTGGTGTTTGTTAACATGTGGACTGACTATGCTTAAAAATGTATCGATTTAAGGATGACTGCATGACAAGCCAAATACATGCACAACAGACCAAATGGGTTTGCAAGGGGTATGGCTGTTGAATTAGAGTAAACCAAAACTAATGCAAACTTGATTGAGGAGTGTTTTTGGATGCATTTTTGTTTATGTGCATGGGCATCCACAAGGGGGGCATAAGGATTTTCCTCCCCACCTTGAGTACAAATTGCAGGGGGGAAAAGACAGTTTAATGTCTGTCTGTTTTTCTTTTAATTCCCCTGAAAGTAGCTCTGTTTTAGAGGAAGAAGAACAATATTCTGGGAGTTACATAGCATTCTGGAATTTATAGTTCACTATTTCCATCTCAGTATTATTGCACTGCAGTTCTGTACTCTAATTCCCAGCATGCATTGTACAGTGATGTACAGTGAGCTTCCTGGAAAGCAGAAAATATTGCCTGAAGTCACACAGTAAAATGAAACAACCTTTTATGGCTACAGCATATATTTAAAAACAACATACATTTATACATATCTTGCTATATGATATACTGCTAACAATAGAAAAAATGTCCTTACAAACCATATCAGACATTCCAGTATTGACACCTACCTTCTGTATTATAAAAAGAAAAAGATACCAACTTTAATAGAACAAGAATTAATTAAAGGGACACTGTACAGTAGATTTTTCTTTGCATACATGTTTTGTAGATTATCTATTTATATAGCCCATCTGGAAGTGTTTTTGTAACAATGTATAGTTTTGCTTATTTTTTTTAATAACAATGTGTTGATTTTTAGACTCCTAACCAAGCCCAAATGTATCAGATGTAGACTTATTTATACAGATTACTGCTTGCTCCTGTTCCTAATGGGTCTTCTCATATGCGGGGGAGGTTCTGCTCTTCTTGCTTTCTCAGACCCTTTTTGTGGGTGTCCCAGCCTAACCTCGCCAACAGTACCAAACTGGAAACTTCTAAGTAAGTTTTTAAGAGTTTTTAAAAAGGAATTTGACATCAGTATCTGTGCATATTCTTTTTTTATATTAGTGTCTATTACATGAAGTTATATGAAAATTGTTCTATACTGTCCCTTTAAGAATTCCACAATAAAAGAAATAACTTAGTGGCCACACATTTATGTTAGCTCCACATACCCTGAGACAAAGGGAGTCCATAGTGCAAAAATGCACAAAGTGCTATATCTTTTATCATGAAAAATAGAGAATGGAAACAATATAGAATACAGTTTATATTTCAAATTTTAAACTTGCTTATTTGGCATTGAGCAAAGCTGTACATCGCTAGCGTAAGTTAAAATCACATCATAGGAAATTATACAAGTATACTTATTAATATAGTCACAATGGGCCATAGCCATAATTCCAATTATCCTAGCTTTGTGAAGGAATAATCTAGATTTTATTAAAGACACAGAGACGAATATTTGCATTACTTTCTTTTACTACTTGTGTGCAGCCTTAAAAGTACATATAACACATAAACAGTTAAAATAATACAGAGAAAAAAGAGTCTATATAACTAGCCAATGAGAATGCTAGGTTAGAGACCAGAGAAAATATGGACCAATCAGAAGACCCATATTGACCAGAAACAGACCAATGTGCACCACATCTTCCTCTTTCTTGCTTGATGCTCATAACAAAGAATCTTTTGAAGAAACAAAACAGTCCCAACAGCCCAAGAAACAAACATAGGACAAAACAGAACCATAAAACTTGAAGAAACTTTAGAGAATTTTGACTCGAAGAAAACTCAGGGAAGGAGGATGAACATCCGAAGATCCATCTATGTCTCCATGAAGTTGAAGATGTCTTGATTGAAGGAACAAATCCAGATTTAATTAATGACGTTTGAGTAGTTGGTAACTAAAATAAAATATATATGTCATTAGTATATAACAAGTAAAATAACAGTATGGGTTGGGAGAAGACAGAAGAAGAGGTGGGAAATATTTGTCTCTGTGTCTTTAATAAAATCTAGATTATTCCTTCACAAAGCTAGGATAATCGGACCAGAGACTTCCTATTTGCATGTTTAAAGCAATTATTGAAAAAGATTTAGAGAGGCGTGTTGAATGGCTTTAAAGTAGAAATGTTTGAAAGTAGAATCTGAGGACCAGTCTGCTGCCTTCAATATTTCTTGTAAAGGAGTAGATTTTAAAAGGGCTTTAGAAGCGGCTGATCCTCTGACTGAAAGAGCTGTGAATGAAAGATCAATTCCAGCTTCAGACATAACCCATTTAATCCACCTCGCAATAGAGGTAGGAGAGACAGGAGCATGAGGAGTGACAAAGGACAGCAAGAGTTGATTGTTATAAGAATCTCTAAAAGAAGAAGTTTTAGTTTCATAGGCTTTGAGACAAGACACAACACAGAGAAAGGGTTCATTTGGAAAATAAGGATAAAAGATAGAAGAAGATAAGGTCTTCTACGGGAAATGAGAAAAGTGACACCTTCAGGAGAAAAGGATTTAGAGTTGAAATCAAGAGCTTAAACATTGGAAACCCTGCGCAAAGAGATAAAGCAAATAAGGGTTGCTAGTTTAGCTTAAATTTGTTTTAATGAAAGAGTATCATTAGAAGGCCAAGATTTGAAGAGAGAGAAAATTAAATCTACATCCCAAAAGAAATTATGTTTTGGGGTAGGAGGTCTTTTTATTCTAATGGATTTGAGTAGACAACATATTAAATGATTCTTTCCAATAGGAAGATTATTAATGAAGTCATGTCTAGCAGAAATAGCAGATCTAAAAAGATTAATAGTCCTATAGGCTAGACCCAGGTCGAAGAGATGAGAGAGAAAGTTAAGAATTTGAGTTAGCTTAAATTTGTTTTAATGAAAGAGTATCATTAGAAGGCCAAGATTTGAAGAGAGAGAAAATTAAATCTACATCCCAAAGAAATTATGTTTTGGGGTAGGAGGTCTTTTTATTCTAATGGATTTGAGTAGACAACATATTAAATGATTCTTTCCAATAGGAAGATTATTAATGAAGTCATGTCTAGCAGAAATAGCAGATCTAAAAAGATTAATAGTCCTATAGGCTAGACCCAGGTCGAAGAGATGAGAGAGAAAATTAAGAATTTGAGTTAGAGGGGCTGAAAAGGGATCCAGACTCCTAAGCATGCACCAGCTAGACCATGTGGACCATGCGGAAAGATAGGATTTGTGGGTTCCTGGGGCCCATGAATCCAGCATGAGAGCTCTAGCTGAGTCCGAAAGTTCAAGGAGATTTCTGAGTTCCCCGTAATCGACCAAGTTATCAACCTGAGAGATTGATTGAGAATGAGATTGTGAGGATTGCCATCTGAGTCTAAAAGAAGGTCTGGAAGAACAGGGAGGAGAAGAGGAGGCTTGAAGGACATCGGAAGAAGAGAAGGATACCAAGCTTGAGTTGGCCACAGGGGCCATTAGAGTAAGAGATATAAGGTTCCTGCAAACCACAGAAATTGTCCAAGCAATCAGGGAAAAAGGGGGAAAAGCATAAGCTCCTTGATTCGGACAGGTTTGAAGGAAGGCATCTATTGCCAATGCATTGGAATCTGGACGCCAGCTGAAATAGAGGGGAAGTTGGAGATTGAGAAGAGAAGCAAAAATGTCCAAGGAAAAAGGACCAAGAAGAGATTGAATAGAAAGGAAGATATTCCTGAGAATTCTCCAATCACTGGAATCTCTGAGAAAACGAGAGCCCCAGTCTGCTGCTGAATTGGAAAGACCTGGAATATATTCTGCCTTGATAGAGATAATTTTGTCTAGACAAATATAAATAAAATCCTTGGTTATATTGGATAGATTTCTCGATTTTGTGCCACCTAATCAATTGAGATATCTCACTGCTGAAATGTTGTCCATCCGGAGAAGAGTGGAAGCAGGAGCTAAAGATTTTACAAAGCTTTTTACCGCAAAAGATCCGGCCAAAAGTTCGAAACAGTTTATATGTAGGCCTTTCTCTTCTGTGGACCACTTCCCTCTGGTAATGGATGGACCACAACGAGCACCCCAGCCTGATAGACTGGCATCGGACTCTATGACTAAGTCTGGGGTTTTCCCAAAAATAGCTTTCCCATTCCAAGCTTCCATGTGGGAAAGCCACCATTGATGCTCCTCTCTGGTTTCCAAAGATAATGGATTGAGATGAGAATATGAAAAACCTTTCTGAAGCTAAGAGATCTTTAACCTTTGGAGTTTGCGATAATGGAGAGGGGCCGGAAAGATAGCCTGAATAGAGGATGAAAGTAACCCAACTATCCTGCCTATCTGTCTGACCGAGACAAATTGTTTGTTGAAAGTCTTGGAAGTT
Source organism: Bombina bombina (assembly GCF_027579735.1). NCBI lineage: Eukaryota > Metazoa > Chordata > Amphibia > Anura > Bombinatoridae > Bombina > Bombina bombina. Next base: position 562,199,599 of record NC_069504.1, read on the forward strand.
TCTTTCTTGATGTTCTTTATCTTTGATAGGGGCAAACTTAAAGTGGCTTTTGTTGTATCTATAAGAAAACCAAGAAAAACTAGAGATTTGGAAGGAATTAGTACTGATTTTTCTTTGTTTACAAGGAAACCTACATTTACCAAGATATTTATTGTCATGGTTAATTGGGCTTGAAGAGAAAGAGTATTCTGATTCATCAGAAGAATATCGTCTAGGTAAATAATTAAACAAATTCCTCTGAGTCTGAGAAAAGAGACTACAGGTTTGAGAAGTTTTGTAAAAATCCATGGGACAGAGGACAGGCCAAAAGGAAGACAAGTGAAGCTCCAAATTTTTTCTTCCCAAGAAAAGGTCAGATATTTCCAATGTTCCAGAGCTATAGGAACTGTGAGATAAGCATCTGAAAGATCTAACCTGACAAGCCAATCGTTGTCCAAAAGACAGTCTCTTAGAAGATGAATACCTTCTAGTTTGAAGTGTTGTAAACAACATAAGCATTGAGAGTTCTTAGATTTATAACAGGTCTGAACTGGCCGTTTTTCTTTTTTACTAGAAATAGATTGCTGAAATAAGCTAGGTGAGGATTTAGGTTTTGAGAAATTGCTTCTTTTAAATGAAGATTTTCTATCTCTTTTTGAACCAAAACTTTGTCTTTTTGAGAGAAATGAATAGGTTTTGGGAATGATGTTTGAACAGGAGGAAATATTAAGTCTATTTGGACTCCCTGTACTGTTTTTAGAATCCAAGGATCCGAAGTTAAGAGATTCCAATTGTGAGCAAAGAAAGCTATTCTTCCTCCAACTTTTAGTGGGAAAGAAGGAGCAGAAGGAAAAAGAGGAAATTTTACCTGTAGAATGGCGAGATTGTGATTTGATGCGTTGACCTCTTTGATGCCATGGTCTGGAACTTTGTGGGAAAAAAACTGTAAGCGGAGTTGGCTTCACTGGTATATCTGGTAGATTGGAACTGAGGGGAATAGTTTTGCTGAAAGTGAAGTCTGGATAAATGTGTGGTACGGCCGGGAAAGCAACTTCTTCCTTTCCCGGCCCTGTCAGAGAAATTTTGAGAATACATCATTTTTCTCATAGAAGTTTTAACCTGATTGAGAGTTGAAAAAGTATTTGCATAAAGGTTCAAGTCCTTCAAAAAGGCATCCCCAAAGAGGAGACCATCTTTGTCAGAGTGGAGTTCATTGACCACAAAATCACAAATTTTTGGATCAATTTTCAAAGAATATTCTTTCTTCGTTCAATAATGATGGCAGAGTTGGTGTTACCAACAAAAGATAAAATACCCTGAACCCATACCCTTACGAGAGATGGATCCAGAGGGGATTCTTTTAACACTGCCTCTTCAGACAGTTCAAAAAGTTTGGTAATAGGGCCAAAAGAATCAAGAAGTTTGTCTTGGCAATTCCTCCAGGCTTTATCTAAGCCTTTCTTTATTTTATATTCGGGAGATCCAATAAACTTAAGAATCTTGGATCTATATCTAGGGTAACATTACAATTTTTGTGAAGTAAAGGTCTAGGGCATTCTGCTCTCATATTATTTCTAGACCTTTTCTTTAGAGTTTTCTTAAGTTGGAAATCCACAAAAGTTGCAATTTCCATTGGGGGAAACCACTCAGAGGACCGAGGGTGATGCAAACTATCTGCATTTAAGCGAGGATTGCCTTAGCTATCTTCAAAATTAAAATCATCCTCATCCAAATGTTTTGATTTTTTAGAATGTTTTTTAAATTTTTTACATTTAGGTTCAGATTCAGAAGAAGAGTCTGATTCATAATTATTAGATGTAGAAATATCTGAATTATCAGAATTACAAGAGGTAGAGGAATCTGAAACCTCGTCTTTAGAAATAAGTTTGTATTTTTTATTTAAAACTCCCTTTTTATGCCCCTTGGGAGTAAGGGGTTATTTGGCGGATGTTTTACTTCCTTTGCCGCAAGGTAGATTGGATTCTGATAGTGTATGTTTAGATTTACACACAAGTTTCTTGCTTGCTATTATAGCGCTAGAAGGAGACAAAAAATAATAACAACAAATAAAAATATGTTAATAAAGAAAACAGGAAAAGGAAAAAATGATACAGTAAGGGAAAAAATTAAATAATAACTTAATAATTTAATATATATCAGTGAATAATAATAGCACACTTATCTTGTTGCTGAGCAGCAAAAGAAAGAGGAAGATGGGGTGCACATTGGTCTGTTTATGGTCAATATGGGTCTTCTGATTGGTCCATATTTTTTCTGGTCTCTAACCTAGCATTCTCATTGGCTAGTTATATAGACTCTTTTTTCTCTGTATTATTTTAACTGTTTATGTGTTATATGTACTTTTAAGGCTACACACGAGTAGTAAAAGAAAGTAATGCAAATATGAAGTCTCTGGTCTTGTAATAAAATTAGCAGTTATACAAATATTTATCATAGTGTGGGTAAATCATTTGTAGATATTATATAACTACTGTAATAATCCTTAAAAAGCAATAACAAATTATATATTGCAAAATGACAAGACAAAGGGAGAGGGATAACTTTTTAAATGCAGGTGTTCTGTAAAGTATTTAAGTAAGGGTGTGCAATCATTTCACTATATACAAATTTCACATACACCAAAGTATAAGGCAAAATTATCTGTTTCACAGACTTAATTAATGATCATATTACTCCTTTAAATAACAAAAAATAATAATAGTTTTAGTGATATTTGATTGCTTAAAAAAATGACAACAATTTGGGCCTAGTTTGTAAAAATATTAACACTGTACCTATCTGTGACTAATATTCCTATTATTCCTGATTATACAGTATCGGGAATAAACAATTGAGTTTTGGTTAAAACATCCATTCATACCAAACTCAACTATGGGTTAAACTCCTACAATCTGGGAGCTAAATCATGTTTAACATTATCTAGATTTCCTCATCCATAACTTCCCCACTTAATTATAGTTCAGGCACACACAAACATAAAAAGGAGATGAAACTCCAAGTGCAAAACACCCCTGTCAGATGTTTTAATATTATCTCACACCCACTGGGGTATCTCTTTCCTGGGATAGTCGCTCCATACTGAAGAAGTATCTAGGAGATGGTTTGCCTAAGATACTGGTGCTATATGAGCTCCAAGACATTATGAGTGCCTCTACATCTTGCTGCAGTGGCCATATTGGTGATGCAGCACTTTCCATACGTGACCTTGTGCAACATACTCCACTCTCAAAGTCCTTGTAGTACATAAAACCGAGACCTTCTTCTAAGACGTCTTGCAAATCAAATGCTCTTGCCTCACTTGTGTACTGTTCCTGCCTGCCTTGTGCTACTTCTATTTTTCTGCAACTCTTACCCTGTACTCTACTCTGATAATGAGGATGAAGAATCAACTAATACTGTCCAGATCCCCAAGTACTTCTTGTTCAAGTACGTCAATGTATAAAAGAGGAGAATCTGAAATTTTTAAACAAATCAATGAGATTGGCAACCAGGTAGAATACTTAGAACAGGTTGGGCTGGACTTTTCTTAAACTATCCCTCAAAAAATTTGGATCACGGAAAAAATCATGCATGCTTATTCTCATTATATAGCTCCCCATTAACAAAAATTAAGGTGAACAGAGTCCTTTCTCATTCATTTCCTGTTTAAATGGAACCAGACAATGATATCCATTGTCTCCACTATTGTTTGTTATCCTTATGGAAATTTTAGCAATCCAGCTGCACTCCCATCCCTCCATTGATGGAATATCTGTGGCCAATACACAGTATAAATTGGCTTTATTTACCGATGATTTACTTTTAACTCTCACATTTCCTAGATGGTCTCTCTCCGGAGTGGAATTTACTGCAGGGAAATTGGCCTCACTTAGGAATCTATCTATCAGTAGACCCACAAAAATGGTTTGAACTAAACTATGAACCCTTTTAATGAACCTTCTGAAATAAACTCAGAATGGTTCCCCAAAAAAAGATATCATGGCTAGGAAGAATGAATGTTTTAAAAATGACAATATTACACAAATTGCTCTACATCTTGCAAACTGTACCAATATCTCTTCCAAGGCTATATATAATAAAATGACAAGCTGTTGTTAACGCTTACATATGAAGGAAGTGACCTCCTAGTATAGCTAAATCCATCTTAACAACTCCAAAGCATCCACTAAGGTTGAGTGTGTCTACTTAAACTTATACCATGTAGCTATATTCCTCCACAGAATCCTGGAATGGTGTACTTTAGATCGTACTGATTGTAAGCTATGGATCAGATTGGAAGATGATATCACTAACCCCCCAAAGATAGGAAGCTGTTGTTTGATGCCCCTACCCCTTCATCCTCAACAAGTAATTATCCTATCATCATGAGTCATTTGAAGTATGGACAAAACTTATTGGCAACCACAATGTTTTGTTCTCAACCCCCTCACCCGTAACTCTAATACTACGTAACCAGGAATACTCAGAAGGGATACAAATGACCCTGCAGGGCACACATAATATTCATCACTTCTTGCCAATATACACATTAATAGACTCGTCCTGACTACTTTCTAGAGATCAAATGAGGAATTTTGCTGAGGGTAATTTTCACCTATTAGTTCAGATATTCCCAATTACACTGTTACTTTGCTTCCCCCAGAGGACGATCCCTTATGACTTGACCACAAATGCCTTTTGAGAAGTTCTGCTATCTGGAAACTCCACTGAGACATGGGATATCTCTATTGTATGCAAGTATTACTACACTTAGATACCCTGACTTGCCTAAATACTTTACTTCTTGTCATAAAGAACTACTATTTACACTTTTAGCTAATGAATGACAAACAATATTCTGTTCAACTGCGAAATCAGCTCATTCCCCCTGTTTTCTAGGAACCAATTATAAAAATTTGTAGGAGCTTCTGAACGTTGTTGGAGAGGATGAAATGCAATTGACTCCCCTTTTCATTTATAGTGGGAATGCCCCAAATTTACATAATTTTGGCAGGATGTCTGTACTTTCATTAATATCATGCTTAATTGTAAGCTTATTCTGGACCTCTTACCTTTTTTGTTCAACATGACTCATAAATTAAGATTAAAAACACATGCAGTGGTGCTGCAGATTGCTCTAAATAGTGCTAGACAACTAATACCGAGATTGTAGAAAAAAGACACAGTACCTACTTTGGTTATGTGGAAAGACCAACTCCAGATTAACCTGTCACTTGAAATATACTTTTATTTTGTCAATGACAAACTTGATTTTTATTACAACATGATGTTTATATGTTAAATCAGACCATGAACAGGATGTCACAGACCTGACACATGATAATCTAACTTCTTATACCCACGTATGACATCTGACCCCTAGACTTAACAGACCCAGTCATAGCATACCACAGTGTCCTTTGCGGAGTCATAACAGGAAGTAAAATAGCTTTCACAAATGAAGTTAAAAAATGTAAAATCCTTTTTAAATGATAAATAATACATATTGCAGTGATTTCTATTAAGTATAACCCACTGCCTAGTGCTTTATTATTACAACAATGAAACAGATTGTTTTATATCCCTTTAAAGAATATTATCTTGATTTAGTAGAATAATTACTACTGTTTTATTGGTGGACAGTGACATCCCTTACAAGCATAAACAGTTTTTTTCTCTCAGTACATTAGTGTTTATATTAACAAAAAAGTAATACATTTTAAAATCCCCTCTATTAAATGTAACTATGGAACATAAATTACTCTTGTGTCTCTTTAAACCATATTATTTTACAAAACAGAATATAGTCGGGAGTCTGTGTGTATGTGTGTGTGTGTGTGGGGGGGGGGGGGGGGGTGCTACCATTTAAAACAGCTGTAATTTACTTAGCTTCCTTCAGAAAACCTTTTGTAAATGTATGCCTGAGAAAATATAGGTAAAACAGATCTCATGCCACAAGCAATAAAGCTTGCTCAATAACTACAATAAATATGTAACAATATGCTGTAATTTAAGACTCCAAATAATGCTTCACAACTAGCAATAATATCCATAAAAACAGATTTGTTTTCTACTACAGGATAATTTTGTTTACTGAATGAGGTTAATGGCAAATACAGTGAGAGTAGAAACAGTAGGTGCACGGTTTATAGATCATTTATAGGATAAGACTGACAGTAATCTTGTTGCTGATTGAGATGACAACATTGCCATGAATTATAAAATGTGAACATGTCAGTTTGATTTAGAGTGGCAGCATTCAATTGCAGTTTCCAGCCTTATTACTGAATATGAAGACCTTTCAACAAGAAGACTGACTGTTGTGCTCATAGCGAATTGGAAAGCAATGTGTACTAGACTGCATTATGATTGGGTTAGGTGGGTAGGTTGGAGATGCGTCTTAACACTCTCCAATCAAATGTTTGCTACTTCTGCTATTTCCTGCATTAGTTTCATTGCATTTATTTTTTAAGTGAATATACCTTAAACTATGTGTATTTTATTATTCATCTAAATAGTCTGATTGTATACAACAGAGACTTAAATCATTTAAGGAATATGAAGTCTAAACATTTTCTTTTGTGATTCAGACAAAGCATAACCATTTTAGAAATGTTACCAATGTACTTCTATTATGAAATTTGCTTCATTCCCATGATATTCTTTGTTGAAGAGATATCTAGGTAGGCATCAGGAGCACTAAATGGTAGGAAATAGGGCTACTATCTAGTGCTCTTGCAAATGGATAACATTCTTGCAAAACTGCTGCCATATAGTGCTCCAGAAATGGTCCGGCTCCTGGGGTTGCTTTTTAACAAAAGATACCAAGAGAACAAAGAAAAAATGACAAATTAGAAAGTTGTTTAAAGTTGCATGCTCTATCTGAATCATGAAAGACATTTTTTTGGTTTCATATCGCTTTAAAGGGATAGTCTAGCCACAATTAAACATCCATGATTAAGTTAGAACATGCAATTTTAAGCAACTTTCTAATTTACTCTTATGATCAATTTTTCTTCGTTTCCTGGGAATCTTTATTTGAAAAGGCAAGAATGTAAGCTTAGGAGCCGGCCCATTTTTGGTTCAGAACCTGGGTAGAACTTGCTGATTGGTGGCAACATTTAGTTTAATTTTGACTAGACTATCCCTTTAAAGGCAATAAAAAAGTAGATTTTATCAAATCCAAATTTGCTTAAATATTGTAAAATAAAATAAATTGTTTTTTTTTTCTTCAAACACTTTTGTCACTTTCTATGTTTTGTAGTATTTTACTGTTATATTTCAACCACTGCAGTATACATTCATTTTGGGGGACTATGCCCACCCTTTTCAGATTAGGATTATTCTTGGTGGTACTTGTCAGATGGGACAACCGTGGTTTATTGCTCCATAACTGCACTCAAACTGCTATTGCTTATTCATGGTATCCGAGGTGTGTATTTGGGGGGAGAGGGTATATTCCCTAATTTTAAAACTAGGATCTGTATATGTATGTATTTGTGTAACACTGTTACTTTTTTAATAGCATTCTATTAAAAGTTACGTTTTACATTGAAGTTTCAATTCTCTGTCCTAATACTGTATCCAAGTGAGTGCTTTTTGTAAGGCGCTTCTTTTCTCTTTCTATATTGTATTATAATGAAAAAGCTGCAGACAAAATAAAAAACTGTCCTTTATTTGTTATAGCAACATTTAAATTGTATTGCAGGCCAGAGACACCCTCCTTTAATTTGAATCTTTACCTTATCTTTTTTGCTGTGACCAATTAGGGAAAGATATGAAAATACGAGTTACAGCACATATTAACTAATCACTGTGCATTATGTAAGATCACAGTCCTGAATTCTAAAGAATGCTGTGGATAAACTAAAACATAGGGCGAGATTAGATATGTGGCGTAAGTTTCAGTGCCACTTGCACATCGGGTGAATCACATAACCCGCGCCGACAGATGATATACTGCCTTAAGTTGAAAAAACTGGCGAGGTTCAGAAATGAGCGCAACTACACATTTCTGGCGTCGCCATTAACTTATGCCAGTATATCATCTTGCACGCGTAACTAAAAATTAAATAAATGTTGAATTTACCTGTAAAAATCTAAACCGGAATATAAAAATTAAACCGACACGTCAAAACGCCATATAAAAATAAAAATAAACCACCATCCCCCCATATCGCAATCCCTAATAAAACTTATTAACCTCTAAACCGCTATCTCCCCATAACGCAAAGTATCTAATACAACTATTAACACCTAAACCGCCAACCCACCACAACGCAAAGTACGTAATACAACTATTAACATTAAAACCGCCAACCCCCACAGGGCAAAGTACCTAATAAAACTATTAACACCTAAACCGCCAACCCCCTACAACGCAAAGTACCTAATAAAACTATTAATACCTAAACCACCACTCCCCTCACAATGAAGCTCCCAGTTTAGCACTGTTGATGAGTTTAGGCTGGCACACCCACTGAAAGGGTCCGGGAAACAGGAACAGGCAGTCACTCCTCCTCCCCTGCATATGAAAAGTCCCATTACACAAACAAGAGTCTGTAGACATCAGTATAGATCTAAAACTTTGGGGCTTGGTTAGAAGTCTGAAAATCCGCACAATGTTATTTAAAAATAAGCAAAACTATACATTTTTACAAAACACTCCCAGATGGGCTATATAAATGGATCATTTACAAAACATTTATGCAAACAAAATTCTAGTGCACCATGTCTCTTTAAGAGCTATCACTGTCATCTGGCTTTGTCTGGTTTTTTTTTCATTGTAATTTGTATATAACCATTCTTCTTTCTCAACAATTAAATTCATTTTGTAAATGATAAAAATGCTGAAGTGAAGTTTGTATGTAAAGTTGAACTTGTTTTGCTCCTAAGCCCTCTCACTGAAACTTGAAGCATTTGATAGAATGCTACATTTTGGCAAGTCTGTAACTTTCAGTGGGGAGTATATTGCATTGTGCTGGCCAAGATTAGATTCTGTCCTTCACTAAATAAATACTGGGAGGGAGGTGAGTTCAGCAAACTGATGTAATCTTCCATCTAGCATCTCTTTCCAGTTGTAGTCAATCCAGGCCACTAATTGGATTTCCTCTCTGGAGGAAGTGGTTTCCTAGGTGCTCCTTAATCAGCTCGCTCCCCTCCCCCATAGCTGCAGCCCCTGTCGACTAATACTCTCTCACTTTTCTTTCTGTATACTTCACCCCCCCCCCTTCCTTTCCCTAGCAATGGTAGTTACGACTAAGGGGGCGATTTATCAAAGTAATCCGCCCACAATTGCACCCAAAACTACGCATATGACCATATTTCCATATTTATGTAAGCAATCTGCGCCTATAATGGCGCAAATCTGAAAGAAACTTCTTCGCACTCCGCTTACATTCACCTAGGCGCACTCCTGAGTGCACCAATATACATTAGTAATAGGCGTAATCTCACAGCACAGCTTACAAATACGCCCAGTTTCTTATTTATCATTGCTTTGCGCTGATAGGGAACTGAAATTTCTCCTTAAATTGCGTGTTCTATATTTTGCCATACATACAAAGGTGAACAGCATTATCATACATTCTTTTACAGCTTGCGATGGAGTACTTTCTTCTTTTAACCCCTTAAGGACCACAGCACTTTTCCATTTTCTGACCGTTTGGGACCAGGGCTATTTTTACATTTCTGCTGTGTTTGTGTTTAGCTGTATTTCTCCTCTTACTCACACATATTATATACCGGTTTTCTCGCCTTTAAATGGACTTTCTAAAGATACCATTATTTTCATCATATCTTATAATTTACTATAACATTTTTTATAAAATATAAAAAATAGGGAAAAAATGGGAAAAAACACACTTTTTCTATCTTTGACCACCAAAATCTGTTACACATTTACAACCACCAAAAAACCATGCTAAATAGTTTGTAAATAGTTTCTATATTTTTATATCTGTCAGTAATCCCTGAATAACCCTTTAAATGTATATATTTTTTAGTAGATAACCCAAAGTATTGATCTAGGCACATTTTGGTATATTTCATGCCACCATTTCACCGCCAAATGCGATCAAATAAAAAAAAATGTTAACTTTTTTACTAACTTTTTCACAAACTTTAGGTTTCTCACTGAAATTATTTACAAACAACTTGTGCAATTATGGCACAAATGGTTGTAAATGCTTCTCTGGGATCCCCTTTGTTTAGAAATAGCAGACTCATATGGCTTTGGCGTTGCTTTTTGGTAATTAGAAGGCCGCTAAATGCCACTGCGCACCACACTTGTATTATGCCCAGCAGTGAAGGGGTTAATTAGGTAGCTTGTAGGGTTAATTTTAGCATTAGTGTAGTAGACAACCCAATGTATTGATCTAGGCCCATTTTGCTATATTTCATGCCACCATTTCACCGCCAAATACAATCAAATAAAAAAAATCGGTCACTTTTTTACTAACTTTTTCACAAACTTTAGGTTTCTCACTGAAATTACTTACAAACAACGTGTGCAATTATGGTTGATCCACTTTGTTTAGAAATAGCAGACATTTATGGCTTTGGCGGTGTTTTTAGGTAATTAGAAGGCCGCTAAATGCCGCTGCGCACCACACTTGTATTATGCCCAGCAGTGAAGGGGTTAATTAGGTAGCTTGTAGGGTTAATTTTAGCTTTAGTGTAGAGATAAGGCTCCCACCTGACACATCCCACCCCTTGATCCCTCCCTGACTACTCTCAAACAGCTCTCTTCCCTCCCCCACCTCACTATTGTCACCGCCATCTTTAGTACTGACAGAAAGTCTGCCAGTATAAAAATAAAAAGTTTGTGTTTGTTTTTTTCTTTTTTTAAATTATAGATTTTCTGCAGTGTAGGATCCCCCCTTACCACCCAACCTCCCTGAGCCCCCCAAACAACTTTCTAACCCCCACAGCTTTCTAACCCTCTCTAATTGCTGCCATTTTGTGTACTGGCAGCTGTCTGCCAGTACCAACTTTTGAATAAATTTGCCCATTTTTTTATAAATATTTTTCTGTAGTGTAGCTGCTCCCACCCTCAATTCTCTACCCACTCCCAGACACAGATCACTTTTTCAAAATTATTTTACCCCCTCTCCCACCACAGAAAACATAGTTATATTAATACACTTTTTACCTCTTTGATTACCTTGCTTCTAAGCATATTCTGACTTCCCCCTGATCACATGACTTTACCTATTGATTTGCTTTAAAGCTAATTAGTGCTGTGTTTTTAGAATCCACGGGCGTCAGCACAATGTTATCTTTATGTCTCACATGAAATAGTTTCCCCTGTTGTGAAAAGCAAATACAAATATGATCATGGGGCTGTCTTTAGGGACTTAGGGGGATATTTATCAAAGCCTCAACTATGCTGCATTCGCCAGCACCAATACGCCCGCCTAACATCACCTAACATTGCGGCCGCGGACCTGAATACGCTCTCCTTATTTATCAAAAAAGCTGTCAAAAAGCCATGCACCAAGTACGGGGCGATGAGCAGCGGACTGTTGTTAACTAACAGTCATCGATCTCGCTGCTATTCGAGGATTGAGCTCTCATTCTATTGACTGATGGGAACCTTTCAGCCAATAGGAATGCAAGGGACGCCATCTTGGATGACGTCACTTGCATTCAAGTTCCAGTTTACGTCGGTGACCATATTGAAAAGGAGCTCCATGCCGGATGTCTTCAAGATGGACCTGCTCCATGCTGAATGGATGAAGATAGAAGAGGCCGCATGAATGAAGACTTCGCTGGATGGATGAAGATGGAAGAGGCCGCCCGGATGAAGACTTCTTGCTGCCCGGATGAAGACTTCTTCCCGGATGGATGGATCCTTCAAGCAGAACTTCAAGAACTGTAAGTGGATCGTCTGGGATTAGTGTTAGGTTTATTTAAGGATTTTTTGGGTGGGTTTTATTTTTAGAGTAGGGTCTGGGCAGGTAAAAGAGCTAAATGCCCTTTTGAGGGCAATGCCCATACAAATGCCCTTTTAGGGCAATGGGGAGCTTAGGTTTTTTAGATAGGGTTTTTATTTGGGGGGGTTGGTTGGTTAGGTGTTGGGTTTTACTGGTGGGGGTGTTTGTGATTTTTTTAAAAGGTGAAAGAGCTGATTTCTTTGGGGCAATGCCCCGCAATAGGTCCTTTTAAGGGCCATTGGTAGTTTATTGTTGGCTAGGGTTTTTTTATTTAAATTTATTTGAGTAGGGTTAGGGTTTTGTAATATGTAATTTAGTTAATTTAATTGCTAGTGTAATTTAATTGTAGTATAATAGTTAGGGTAGGCTAATTAATAGTTTAGAAAAGTTTCTTTTAATTCTACAGGTAAGTTTAAATTTATTTTAAGATAGGGATGTTGTAATTTTAATGTAAAGTTAGCGGGTTGTTAGGTTTAGGGGTTAATAGCTTAATTTAGTTTATGGTGATGTGGGGGGCTGGCGGTTTAGGGGTTAATAGGTTTAGTTAATGGTAGTGATGTGGAAGGCCAGAGGTTTAGGGGTTAATACGTTTATTTAGGTGGTGGCGGGATCGGGAGTGGCGGGATAGGGGTTAATAACTTTATTTAGGTTGTGGCGATGTCGGGGCGGCAGATTAGGGGTGTTTAGACTTGGGTCTTATGTTAGGTGTAAACGTTACTTGTTTTCTACCCTAGAAATCAATGGGATATCTGGCAGCATCGAACATAAGCTTTCGCTGCTTTCAGACTCCCACTGATTCCTATGGCATCCGCGGCCTCCAGGGTGGCGGATTGAAAACCAGGTACGCTGGGCCAGAATAGCCGCGAGCGTACCGGTTAACAATTTGATAACTTTTAAATAGTGTCAAATAGTGCCGATTGTGTATTTGGAACATCTGTAATGACGTAAGCATCGATCTGTGTCTGATTGAGACCGGCGGATCGTATGTTACGTCACAGATTTCAACTTTTGCCGGTCTGTAGGCTTTGATAACTAGGTCGGATCAAGCTCGCCACAATTACACTGCGGAATTCCAGCGTATTTGCGGTTGACGGCTTGATAAATATCCCCCTTAGAAACAGACGGAAATTTAGAGGTTTAAATGTTCTAAAGTATATTAATATACCCATGTTGGTTGTGCAAAGCTGGCGAATGGGTAATAAAGGCATTATCTGTTTAAACAATAACAATTTGTGTGTTGACTGGCCCTTTAAATATTGTAACCAAAGCATCTTAAAGTGATGGTAAATTTCAGAATTTAAAGGGATATTAAACCCCAATTTTTTTCTTTCCTGATTCAGATAGATCATGTGATTTTATCAAGTGTTCTTTGTTCTTTATGTATTTTTTGTTGAAAAGCAGGGATCTATTTTTAGGAGCCAGTCTAGCCAGTTTCTGGAGCAATATATGGCAGCAGTTTTGCAAGAGCACTAGGTGGCCGCACTATTTCCTGCCATGCAGTACTCCAGATGCCTACTTACTGTAGGTATCTATTCAAAACAGAATATTATGGAAATTAAGCACATTTGATAAAAGAAGTAAATTGGAAAATTTTTAAAAATAATATGCTCTATCTAAATCACAAAAGAAAGTTTTTGGGTTTCATATCCCTTTAAGAATCTTGCAATGAAAACTATATTAGTGTACAAACAAAACTGCATAATTATTAAAAAAAAAAGTGTGTGTATATATATATATATTATAATACAAGCTTTATAATCCTACTTGTTATCTTCTGTTCCTCTGCCCCCCTTCATTTCCTCTTCTGGCTGGGCTATGAGATAGAGAGCAGTCCCACCTACTCTCTGCATAGGCTTTGTTAGAGCTTTCAAAGGGCTGGACTTCATGGGGCCTATCTATCAAGCGCTGAATGGAGCTTGATGCCCCGTGTTTCTGGCAAGCCTGCAGGCTCACCAGAAACAGCAGTTATGAAGCAGCGGTCACAAAGACCGCTGCTCCATAACCTGTCCGCCTGCACTGAGTAGGCAGACAGACATCGCCGGAAATCAACCCGATCAAGTACGATCGGGTTGATTGACACCCCCTGGCGGCCGATTGGCTGTGAGTCTGCAGGGGGCGGCGTTGCACCAGCAGCTCTTGTGAACTGCTGGTGCAATGCTGAATAAGGAGAGCGTATTGCTCTTCATATTCTGCGAGGTCTGGCGGACCTGATCTGCACTGGCTGATCAGGTCTGCCAGACTTTGATAAATATAGACCCAAGAGTGTCATATGACACACACACTAATTAGATGTTCATTGGAATGTTTATAAAAGAAGAGTTCATCCCAGTGGCCCGGCATAACATTGTAATAGAAGCATTACTATAGGCACAAATTTAACCGTTTTCAAAGATAGATTAAAAAAAAGTGCACATATACTTTTTTAATTGCAAAGATTACATATATGGCATTTGATTAGCTAAAGTTTATCATCACTTTAACAAAGCAAAACTTTTTAGTTTTGAGAAGAGGAGAAGTCTTCATCCAAGCCGGCAAAAGTGGTCCTCCAGACGGCAAAAGTCTTCATCCAGACGGCATCTTCTATCTTCATCCATCTGGCGTGGAGCGGCTCCATCTTCAAGACATTCGGCGCGGAGCATCCTCTTCAATCGACGGCTTCTTGCAGAATGAAGGTTCCTTTAAATTACGTCATCCAAGATGGCGTCCCTTGAATTCCGATTGGCTGATAGAATTCTATCAGCCAATCGGAATTAAAGGTGAAAAAATCCTATTGGCTGAGGATTGAGCTTCAATCCTATTGGCTGATCCAATCAGCCAATAGGATTGAGCTTGCATTCTATTGGCTGTTTCAATCAGCCAATTAAATGCAAGCTCAATCCTATTGGCTGATCCAATCAGCCAATAGGATTGAAGCTCAATCCTATTGGCTGACTGCATCAACCAATAGGATTTTTTCACCTTTAATTCCGATTGCCTGATAGAATTCTATCAGCCAATCGGAATTCAAGGGATGCCATCTTGGATGAAGTAATTTAAAGGAACCTTCATTCTGCAAGAAGACGTTGATTGAAGAAGATGCTCCACGCCGGATGTCTTGAAGATGGAGCCGCTCTGCGTCGGATGGATGAAGGTAGAAGATGCCGTCTGGATGAAGACTTCTGCCCGTCTGGAGGACCACTTCTGCCGGCTTGGATGAAGACTTCTCCCGGCTTTGTTGAGGATGGATGTCCGGTCTTCAAAACTGTAAGTGGATCTTCAGGGGTTAGTGTTAGTTTTTTTTAAGGGTTTATTGAGTGGGTTTTAATTTTAGATTAGGGGTTTGGGCTGAAAAAGAGCTAAATGCCCTTTTAAGGGCAATGCCCATCCAAATGCCCTTTTCCGGGCAATGGGGAACTTAGGTTTTTTTAGATTAGGATTTTATTTGGGGGGTTGGTTGTGTGGGTGGTGGGTTTTACTGTTGGGGGGTTGTTTGTATTTTTTTTACAGGTAAAAGAGCTGATTTCTTTGTGGCAATGCCCCGCAAAAGGCCTTATTAAGGGATATTGGTAGTTTAGTTTAGGCTAGGGATTTTTTTTATTTTGGGGGGGCATTTTTATTTTGATAGGGCTATTAGATTAGGTGTAATTAGTTTAAATATCTGATAATTTCTTTTTTATTTTGTGTCATTTCGTGTTTGTTTTTTGTAATTTAGTTAATTGTATTTAATTAATCTAATTTATTTAATTGTAGTGTAATGCTAGGTGTTAGTGTAACTCATTTTAGGTTTTATTTTACAGGTACATTTGTATTTATTTTAGCTAGGTAGTAAATAGTTAATAACTATTTACTAACTATTCTACCTAGTTAAAATAAATACAAACTTGCCTGTGAAATAAAAATAAAACCTAAGCTAGCTACAATGTAACTATTAATTATATTGTAGCTATCTTATGGTTTATTTTATATGTAAGTATTTAATTTTAAATAGGAATTATTTAGTTATTAATAGGAGGTTTTATTTAGATTTATTTTAATTACATTAAAGTTAGGGGGTGTTAGGGTTAGGGGTTAATAACTTTAGTATAGTGGCGGCGACGTTGGGGGCGGAAGATTAGGGGTTATTAAATGTAGGTAGGTGGCGGCAATGTTAGAGGTGGCAGATTAGGGGTTAATAAGTGTAATGTAGGTGACGGCTATGTCAGAGGAGGCAGATTAGGGGTTAATAAGTGTAGGTAGGTAGCGGCGACATTGGGGCGGCAGATTAGGAGTTAATAACTGTAATGTATGTGTCAGCAATGTCGGGGCGGCAGATTAGGGGTTAATAACTGTAATGTATGTGTCAGCAATGTCGGGGCGGCAGATTAAGGGTTAATAAGTATAATGTAGGTGTCGGCGATGTCGGGGGGGGGTAGATTAGGGGTTAATAAGTATAATGTAGGTGGCAGCGACATTGGTGTGGCAGATTAGGGGTTAATAAGTGTAAAATAGGTTTTGGTGATGTCGGGGGCGGCAGATTAGGGGTTAATAAGTATAATGTAGGTATCTGCGATGTCGGGGGTGGCAGATTAGGGCTGTTTAGACTCGCGGTTTATGTTAGGGTGTTAGGTGTAAACATAAATTTAGTTTCCCCATAGGAATCAATGGGGCTGCGTTACGGAGCTTTACGCTGCTTTATTGCAGGTGTTAGACTTTTTTTCATCCAGCTCTCCCCATTGATGTCTTTGGGGAAATCATGCATGAGCAGGTAAAACCAGCTCACCTCAGTGCTGGTATTGCTCACTTCTTGCCTGATAACGTTGGGTTTTTGTTAACCTGTTAACCTGTAATACCAGTGCTGTAGGTAAGTGAGCAGTGACAATAACTTGCAAGTTAATACCGCACCGCTCATAACGCAAAACTCATAATCTAGCTGATTGTAAATTACAAAATATCATGGTGAGACCAATGAGAGAGAGTTTTAAATTGCTAGGTATATAAAGCCATTTAGGTCTATGAATATGGGTAGGAATGCTGAAATGCAACAGACAATGGGGCTTGTGGCTTTATTTTTAATATCTAATTTAATTGCTAACACTAAATATTTCCCACTCTATTCAGCTGCTGCCACCCGCAGCACTTTCCAGCTGTCATGATCACAAATGATTTGATGTCTACATTTTATAAAAAAGGGGCACATATGAAAAATACATATGTCAGGGCTGTTTAAAGAAAGGCTTTGAATAATGTTCTGTTATAAGAACCCTGACATATGTATTTTTCATGTGTACCTTTTTAAAGCGGCAATATGGTCAGCCTATGTACTGATAATCATATACTTTGACATTGGTTTTTATGCCAATGGAAAGGGCCTAATGAGCATAGGGCTAGATGTACTATCCCTGCAGGTGGACAGGTTCACAAGTAGTGAGGATGTTGCATTGCACGGCAAAATGTAACATTGCACAAGATGATTCTTATGCAATGCACCATCCCCGCTCTGTTGCAACCAGTTGCGCTACAGTAGGGAATTTCAATCACTGCGTGTAGAAGAGGCAAAAGAAGCAGTTTCTGCTTCTAATATATTATTGGAGCAGGCTTGCTTATGTGAACCTGTTCCACATAGCTGAATGCAACTTAATAAACTTAGCTCACAGTCTTGCTACTTTTATAGCTGCTTCTGCATACACTTATAGTTATATAAGCACAAGTGCTGCCAAACTCTCATGCCAATGGTTTAGGGTGAGAGGGGTTCATATGGTGTTTGTGCTTAAATATATTAAATATAGGATTGTTTATTCAACATGAAGGTCTGATAAAACATTTGCACACAAAAATACAAACTGAATACAAAGAAAAAATAATTACACTTTTTTTATTTTTTTGTTTTCATATTCAACTTAAAGGAACATAAAATATTTCATAATTACAATATTTTTCTGTTGTCTTGCAATAGAATAACATATCAGAGAAGTGTGATCATTTGCAGAACAAAATAAAACTATGTTTGATGCAGTTATTTTTCAACCCCCTTACAACTTGCTTTATTTGGAGGAGCCACTAAAGTAGACAAGGCTTGCCACTGTCATTTTGATAGCTAAGGTTGCATCATTTTGTGCTTTTCTTTTAGGGCTTATTAAAGGGACATTAAACACTAAATACATTTCCTGCACCACCCTCTAATTATGGGTGCCACCATTTTGGAACTTAGGTGACACTGCAAGTACTGTATCTGTGCAAACGCATCAACAGTAAAATACAGTAACAGCTAGATTTTAACATGGTGCAACTATTACTAGAGAGAGGCGGAGAAAATTCTCAATACTATACTTATAAAGTGTCTTTAATTGTTAATGTTCCTTTAAGGAATTATATGTAGTAGGTAAAGTCTGTAAACTGTCAATTCTCAGAACTAGGAAACCCGTAATTTTCAGAACTAAATTATTGCAAAGGTTTTTTGTTGTTGTTTTTTTTTCACTATGCATAACTAACCATTTTATATTATGATCTCAATCACCTAGATTACGAATTTTGCATTAGACTTAAAAAGCAGCGTTGGCCGGTCCCAACGCTGCTTTTTAACGCACGCTGGTATTACGAGTCTTGAAGGTACAGGTGTACCGCTCACTTTTTTGGCCAGACTTGGAAATGCCGCAAATCCACTTACTTAAATTGCGTATCCTCTTTTTTCAATTGGACTTGCATAGTGTCGGTATTATGAGTCTGCCAAAAAGTGAGTGGTAGACCCTCTCCTGTCAAGACTGGTACCGCATTTTAAAGTCAGTAGTTAAGAGTTTTACACTACAACGCCGTAGCATAAAACTCTTAACTAAAGTGCTAAAAAGTACACTAACACACATAAACTACCTATTAACCCCTAAACCGAGGCCCTCCCACATCACAAACACTAAAAAAAATTTTTTAGCCCCTAATCTGCCAAACCGGACATCGCTGCCACTATAATAAATATATTAACCCCTAAACCGCCGCACTCCCGCCTCGCAAACATTAGTTAAATATTATTAACCCCTAATCTGCCATCCCTAACATCGCCAACGCCTACCTACATTTATTAACCCCTAATCTGCCGCCCCACTATACTAAAGTTATTAACCCCTAAATATAAGTCTAACCCTAACCCTAACCCCCCCTAACTTAAATATAATTTAAATAAATCTAAATAAAATTACTATAATTAACTAAATGATTCCTATTTAAAACTAAATTTAATTATGGTGTAGTGTTAGGTGTTAGTGTAACTTAGGTTAGGTTTTATTTTACAGGTAAATTTGTATTTATTTTAGCTAGGTAGTTTATTAAATAGTTAATAACTATTTAGTAACTATTCTACCTAGTTAAAATAAATACAAACTTGCCTGTAAAATAAAAATAAACCATAAACTAGATACAATGTAATTATTAGTTATATTGTAGCTATCTTAGGGTTTATTTTATAGGTAAGTATTTAGTTTTAAATAGGAATAATTTAGTTAATTATAGTAATTATATTTAGATTTATTTAAATTATATTTAAGTTAGGGGGGGTTAGGGTTAGACTTAGGTTTAGGGGTTATATGTTTATTATAGTGGCGGCGACGTTGGGGGCGGCCGATTAGGGGTTAATAAGTGTAGGTAGGTTGCGTCGACATTTGGGGGCGGCAGATAAGGGGTTAATAAATATAATGTATGTGTCTGCGATGTTGGGGGCAGCAGATTAGGGGTTCATAAGTATAATGTAGGTGGCGGCGGTGTCCAGAGCGGCTGATTAGGGGTTAATAAGTGTAAGATTAGGGGTGTTTAGACTCCGGGTTCATGTTAGGGTGTTAGGTGTAGACATAACTTTTATTTCCCCATAGGAATCAATGAGGCTGCGTTAGGAGCTAAACACTGCTTTTTTGCAGGTGTTAGACTTTTTTTCAGCCGGCTCTCCCCGTTGATTCCTATGGGGAAATCGTGCATGAGCACGTTACACCAGCTCACCGCTTACTTAAGCAGCGCTGGTATTGGACTGCGGTAATGAGCAAAATTTTTCCCAACGCTCACTTCTTGTCTTTTAACGACGGGTTTGTAAAAACCGTAATACCAGCGCTGTCTGTAAGTGAGCGGTGAGACAAAACTGCTCATTAGCACCGCATAGCCTCTAACGCCAAACTCGTAATCTAGCCGATAGTGTTTTATGTCCCTTTAAAGCTGTATAAAATTACATACAGTATCTTGATGATAAAACACTTAAATATATATGAGTTGGTCAGAGTTATAAAGGTGAATGTCAGATGTTCCAGGTTATATTTATAGATACAATATTTAATATAAACTGGTATTGTTTGTCATTTTTAAATGACTACACATGCAATAGACAAGTAATGCTACCAGGGGAAAAAAACAAACGTGCAATAAACCATGCCAAATAAAAAAAATTCCACCAGATGGTGCTGCTGCATAATATCTATGTTGATAGGAACTCATTTACCAACTTTTCTATTAATTATAGCTGCACTAGTTTAAAGGGACAGTCAAGTCCAAAAAACTTACATGATTTAAATAGGGAATGTAATTTTAAATAACTTTCCAATTTACTTTTATCACCAATTTTTCTTTGTTCTCTTGGTATTTTTAGTTGAACGCTAAACCTAGGAGGTTCATATGCTAATTTTTTAGACTTTAAAGAATGCATCTAATCTGAATGGTTTTTGACCACTAGAGGGCATTAGTTTATGTGTTTCATATAGATAACATTGAGCTCATGCACGTGAAGTTACCCTGGAGTGAGCACTGATTGGCTAAAATGAAAGTCTGTCAAAAGAACTGAAATAAGGGGGCAGTCTGCAGAGGCTTAGATACAAGGTAATCACAGAGGTAAAAAGTGTATTAATATAACAGTGTTGGTTATGCAAAACTGGGGAATGGGTAATAAAGGGATTATCTATCTTTTTAAACAACAAAAATTCTGGTGTTGATTGTCCCTTGAAGTTTAATTATTTAAATGCCTATAACCTTTGAATAGATGAGCATCTTTGCCTGAAATTTATACAACATGAAAATTTTTAACTAATTCACAGCTAGATTATGAATTGTGCGTTATGGTATTACAGGTGTTGTAGGTATAGCTGTACCGCACACCTTTTTGGCCGTCATGCAACGTAAGTACTGCACTTTTTAAAAAGTCCTTTTTCAATGGGACTTCCACAGCGTCGGTATTACGAGTTTGCCTGGCAGGCCAAAAAGTGAGCGGTACAGCCTATAACTACAAGATCTGTACCGCCACCTGAAAGTTAGTAGTTATGAGTTTTATGTTACAAAGCTGTACCATAAAACTCATAACTAAAGTGTTACAAAGTACACTAACACCCATCAACTACCTATTAACCCCTAAACCGAGGCCCTCCCGCATCACAAACACTAAAATAAAATTATTAACCCCTAATCTGCCGCTCCAGACATCGCCGCCACTATAATAAACATATTAACCCCTAAACCGCAGCACTTCTGCATTGCAAACACTAGTTAAATATTACTAACCCCTAATCTGCTGCCCCAATGTCGTTGCCACCTACATACACTTATTAACCCCTAATCTGCTGTCCCTAACATCGCCGCAACCTACATTACTGTTATTATCCCCTAATCTGCTGCCCCCAAAATCGCCGCCACCTAACTACACTTATTAACCTCTAATCTGCTGCCCCCAATGTCGTTGCCACTATACTAAAGTTAATAACCCCTAAACCTAACCCTAAATCTAAGCCTAACCCTAACGTAACCCTAACTCTAACACCCACTAACTTTAACATAATTAAAATAACTCCAAAACAAAATTACAATTAATACCTAAATAATTCCTATTTAAAACTAAATAAATACTTACCTGTAAAATAAAACCTAAGCTAGCTACAATATAACTAATAGTTATATTGTAGCTAGCTTAAGTTTTTTTTTTATTTCACAGGTAAGTTTGTATTTATTTTAACTAGGTAGATTAGTTATTAAATAGTTATTAACTATTTACTAACTACCTAGTTAAAATAAATACAAATTTACCTGTAAAATAAAACCTAACCTGTCTAACAGTAAAACCTAACATTACACTAAAATTAAATAAATTACATTAATCAAATACAATTAACTAAATTTAAAAAAAAAACACTAAATTACACAAAATAAAAAAGAAATTATCAAATATTTAAACTAATTACTCCTAATCTAATAGCCCTATCAAAATAAAAAAGCCCCCCAAAATAATAAAACCCCTAGCCTAAACTAAACTGCCAATAGTCCTTAAAAGGGCCTTTTGCAGGGCATTGCCCCAAAGAAATCAGCTCTTTTACCTGGCAAATAAATATACAAACATCCCTCCCAACAGTAAAACCCACCACCCACACAACCAACCCCCCAAATAAAATTATATCTAACAAACCTAAACCTGAAAAGGGCATTTGGATGGACATTGCCCTTAAAAGGGCATTCAGCTCTTTTACATTGCCCAAACCCTAAGCTAAAAATAAAACCCACCCAATAAACCCTTAATAAAACCTAACACTAACCACTTACAGTTTTGGGAGACCGGACATCCATCCTCATCCAGCCGGTGAAGTCCTCATCCACGCGCCAAGAAGTCCACAACGAAGCCGGGAGAAGTCTTCGTCCAAGCGGCAAGAAGTCATCATCCAGGCGGGCAGAAGTCTTCATCCAGACGGCATCTTTTATCTTCATCCTTCCAGAGCGGAGCAGGTCCATCTTCAAGACATCCAGCGCCGGAGCATCCTCTTCATATGGTCCCAGCCGTACACTGATGGTTCCCTTTAAGGGACGTCATCCAAGATGGGGTCCCTTGAATTCCGATTGGCTAATAGCAATCAGCCAATAGGATTGAGCTTTAATCCTATTGGCTGATCCAATCAGCCAATAGGATTGAGCTCGCATTCTATTGGCTGATTGGAACAGGATGTCTTGAAGATGGACCCGCTCCACGCGGGAAGGATGAAAATAGAAGATGCCATCTGGATGAAGACTTCTGCCCGCCTGGATGATGACTTCTTGCCGCTTGGATGAAGACTTCTCCCAGCTTTGTTGAGGACTTCGCCGGCTGGATGAGGATGGATGTCCGGTCTTCCAAAACTGTGGGGGGTAGTTATCAACGTGTCAACTTTCCTGCCTTCGCCGGCCCAATACGCCCGCCTAAGCTCGCCTCACATCGCCGCCGCGGACCTGAAAATTTTTGCCTAAGTTATCAAATAAAGCTGTCAAAAAGCCGCGCACCAAGTACGGGACGATGAGCAGCGGACTGTGAGAGTTATCACTCATCCGATCTCGCTGCTCTTCGGCTTTTTCCCAGCTTTATTGCTAGCCTGTCACTAAGCACCCACACTATCTACACTGTACCCCCTATACCGGCGCCCCCGGAGCCCCCCGCAACTAAATAAAGTTATTAACCCCTAAACCGCCGCTCCTAGACCCTGCCGCAACTCTGATAAATGTCACCTACATTATACCTATTAACCCCTGTCCTGCCCCCCTACACCGTCGCCACCTATAATAAATTTATTAACCCCTATCCTGCCCCCCACTACACCGCCGCCACTGTAATAAATTTATTAACCCCTAAACCTAAGTCTAACACTAACCCTAACACCCCCCTAACTTAAATATTAATTAAATAAATCTAAATAATATTTCTATTATGAACTAAATTAATCCTATTTAAAACTAAATACTTACCTTTAAAATAAACCCTAATATAGCTACAATATAAATAATAATTATATTGTAGCTATCTTAGGATTTATTTTTATTTTACAGGCAAATTTCAATTTATTTTAACTAGGTACAATAGCTATTAAATAGTTATTAACTATTTAATAGCTTACCTAGCTAAAATAAAGAGAAATTAACCTGTAAAATAAAAACTAACCTAAGTTACAATTACACCTAACACTACACTATACTTAAATAAATTATTCCTATTTAAAACTAAATACTTACCTTTAAAATAAACCCTAATATACCTACAATATAAATAATAATTATATTGTAGCTATCTTAGGATTTATTTTTATTTTACAGGTAACTTTGTATTTATTTTAGCTAGTTAGAATAGTTATTAAATAGTTATTAACTATTTAATAACTACCTAGCTAAAATAAATACAAAATTACCTGTAAAATAAATCCTAACCTAAGTTACAATTAAACCTAACACTACACTATCATTAAATTAATTAAATAAATTACCTACAAATAACTACAATTAAATACAATTACATAAACTAACTAAAGTACAAAAAATAAAAAAAGCTAAGTTACAAAAAATAAAAAAAATAGGTTACAAACATTATAAAAATATTACAACAATTTTAAGCTACTTACACCTAATCTAAGCCCCCTAATAAAATAACAAACCTCCCAAAATAAAAAAATGCCCTACCCTATTCTAAATTAAAAAAGTTCAAAGCTCTTTTACCTTACCAGCCCTTAAAAGGGCCATTTGTGGGGCATGCCCCAAAGAATTCAGCTCTTTTGCCTGTAAAAGAAAAATACAACCCCCCAACATTAAAACCCACCACCCACATACCCCTAATCTAACCCAAACCCCCCTTAAAATAACCTAACACTAATCCCCTGAAGATCATCCTACCTTGAGTCGTCTTCACTCAGCCGAGCAGCGATGGAACCGAAGAGGAGACCCGGACCGGCAGAAGTTATCCTTCAAGCGGCGCTAGAGGAATCTTCCATCCGATGAAGTGATCCTCCAAGCGGCGCTGAAAAAGTCTTCCATCCGGGCAATGTCATCTTCCAAGAGGCACTGAAGAAGTCTTCTATCCGGGCGATGTCATCTTCCAAGCGGGGTCTTGAATCTTCATCCCGCCGACGCGGAACATCCTTCTTTACCGATGGACTACCGACGAATGAAGGCTCCTTTAAGGGACGTCATCCAAGATGGCGTCCCTTCAATTCCGATTGGCTGATAGGATTCTATCAGCCAATCGGAATTAAGGTAGGAAAAATCTGATTGGCTGATTGAATCAGCCAATCAGATTCAAGTTCAATCCGATTGGCTGATCCAATCAGCCAATCAGATTGAGCTTGCATTCTATTGGCTGTTTCGATCAGCCAATAGAATGCAAGCTCAATCTGATTGGCTGATTGAAATATTATTTAGATTTATTTAATTAATATTTAAGTTAGGGGGGTGTTAGGGTTAGTGTTAGACTTAGGTTTAGGGGTTAATAATTTTATTACAGTGGCGGCGGTGTAGTGGGGGGCAGGATAGGGGTTAATAAATGTATTATAGGTGGCGACGGTGTAGGGGGCAGATTAGGGGTTAATACATTTAATATAGGTTGCGGTGGGCTCCGGGAGCGGCGGTTTAGGGGTTAATATGTATAGAGTAGCTTGCGGTGGGCTCCGGGAGCGGCGGTTTAGGGGGTAATAACTTTATTTAGTTGCGGCGGTATAGGGGGACAGATTAGTGGTGTTTAGACTCGGGGTACATGTTAGGGTGTTAGGTGTAGACAGCTCCCATAGGAATCAATGGGATGTCTGGCAGTAGCGAACTTGTACTTTCGCTATGGTCAGACTCCCATTGATTCCTATGGGATCCGCCGCCTCCAGGGTGGCGGTTTGAAAACCAGGTACGCTGGGCCGGAAAAGTGCAGAGCATACCTGCTAGTTTTTTGATAACTAGCAAAAGTAGTGTAAGCAAGGAGGAGCGGATTCCCATGTAGTAAGATAAAAAGTTCTTTATTTCAAAAAATAATTAAAAATTGCAAACGGGGCAACAGACAAGGAAAACAGGTGCAAAACAGGCGTGACACCTATGGGCTTACATGTTTCGGCGCTTAGCCGTAATCATAGCCTCAGGTGTAACATTTTGCAGTGAGATTAAGAGAAGTGCAAAGAAAACTGATTGGTTAAAAAATGTACAAACAACACGCCTATTTACACAACAGTAAAATGATTAGAGATTAACCCTAAATGCCGTGAAAGCTCGCAAGCATCACCAAATCTAAAGATAGATAGAAGGACAAGGGAAAAAGAAGGGGAAAATAAAGAAGAAGAGGGAAATACGAAAGGGAAATAGAAAGAAAAAGAGAGAGAAAATAAATAAAAAGAAGAAAATGAAAAGTAAAAAAATGAAAAGTAAAAAAATTTATATATATATACCTTAGTGTGATTAAATAAGATA
Organism: Bombina bombina; assembly: GCF_027579735.1. Taxonomy (NCBI): domain Eukaryota; kingdom Metazoa; phylum Chordata; class Amphibia; order Anura; family Bombinatoridae; genus Bombina; species Bombina bombina. The sequence continues at coordinate 562,225,650 of NC_069504.1, forward strand.
AAATAAAATAAAATAAAATAAAATAAAAAAAAATAATAAAAAGCTGCAATAAGAACATAGTGTAATGAAAGCCAAAAGCAGAAACCATATGATGAAAATAAGCGAAACAAAGGCAAAAAAACACAAAACAAGAAATGTATACATATATATAATTCTAACCCTGACATTTTGCTTAAGCATGAAATGTAAATTTAGATAATACCATGATTATGTAATAATAGTGGTAATACATTCCCTTTCTTATTAATATAGTGAAATAAGTATTGCTCTCCGTTTAGAAAATATATGTATATGAAGCATGTAGGTGGCGATGAGTTGTGAAGGACTCATTAGATTATTCCCAGAAGTTGATTAGATCGTATTTTGAATTTAAACCCAAAGGGAGTCTGGTTTTTAAGGTAAAAATCCAGAACACCTCTCTTTTGGCCAGCGTCTCATCTAAGTTACCTCCTCTATTAGGGATTTTAGCTTTTTCTATAGCTGCCCATCTGAAGGTATCTAAACTACTTTTATGTTTGGTGACAAAATGTTGGACCAATGGGGTAGACGATTTACCTTTGGATATGGTGGAAAAATGTTCCCTAATTCTAGAATTGACATCCCTAGAGGTCAACCCTATGTATTGCACCTTGCACGCTGTACACAAAATTAGGTACACCACATAGGTACTTTGACAATTTAGACATGTCTTAATGGGGTAAGTCTGACCAGTGACTGTGGAGGAAAATGTAGGTGTAGTAAGGACATAGAAAAAGCTAAAATCCCTAATAGAGGAGGTAACTTAGATGAGACGCTGGCCAAAAGAGAGGTGTTCTGGATTTTTACCTTAAAAACCAGACTCCCTTTGGGTTTAAATTCAAAATACGATCTAATCAACTTCTGGGAATAATCTAATGAGTCCTTCACAACTCATCGCCACCTACATGCTTCATATACATATATTTTCTAAACGGAGAGCAATACTTATTTCACTATATTAATAAGAAAGGGAATGTATTACCACTATTATTACATAATCATGGTATTATCTAAATTTACATTTCATGCTTAAGCAAAATGTCAGGGTTAGAATTATATATATGTATACATTTCTTGTTTTGTGTTTTTTTGCCTTTGTTTCGCTTATTTTCATCATATGGTTTCTGCTTTTGGCTTTCATTACACTATGTTCTTATTGCAGCTTTTTATTATTTTTTTTTATTTTATTTTATTTTATTTTATTTTATCTTATTTAATCACACTAAGGTATATATATATAAATTTTTTTACTTTTCATTTTTTTACTTTTCATTTTCTTCTTTTTATTTATTTTCTCTCTCTTTTTCTTTCTATTTCCCTTTCGTATTTCCCTCTTCTTCTTTATTTTCCCCTTCTTTTTCCCTTGTCCTTCTATCTATCTTTAGATTTGGTGATGCTTGCGAGCTTTCACGGCATTTAGGGTTAATCTCTAATCATTTTACTGTTGTGTAAATAGGCGTGTTGTTTGTACATTTTTTAACCAATCAGTTTTCTTTGCACTTCTCTTAATCTCACTGCAAAATGTTACACCTGAGGCTATGATTACGGCTAAGCGCCGAAACATGTAAGCCCATAGGTGTCACGCCTGTTTTGCACCTGTTTTCCTTGTCTGTTGCCCCGTTTGCAATTTTTAATTATTTTTTGAAATAAAGAACTTTTTATCTTACTACATGGGAATCCGCTCCTCCTTGCTTACACTACGACTTAACACCAGACTAGGATACCCATTACTACAGCCCTGCTTTCGTTGTCATCCCGGGTGAAGACTACTGCACCACGCCCCCCGATACTCACGCACGTACACGCTGAATGCCGAGGAGAGCAGTTTGGATTGTCGCCAACTTGCACGGATTGCCGTCTGTCTTCTTACTCTGCCATTCCACAGGGACACCAGCGCAGATGCGGATGCGTTTGTATATGCCGAAGATAGGTTCCGGCTAACACGCATTTTTTGGAGTTCCCCAGGTGGCCTTTGGAGTTTCCTTTATTCACGGACGGCTCACCCCCGGGTGGGTGAAGAGAACCAGTCTATCAGCTGACCGGTGAGTGGGGGGCAGTTGGACTCAAGTCCCGGGACCAACCTTAATCTGCATATATATTTGGATATTGATTTGCATCGTTTTGAGATATGCTTACTCCACATGTGAATTACAATCTATACAGCATAGACACATATCTGTGAGTGTACAAACCCTCTTCCCAACTAGCAAAAGTAGTCAGATTGTGCCGCACTTGTGTGCGGAACATCTGGAGTGACGTAAGAATCGATCGGTGTCGGACTGAGTCCGGCGGATCGAAGTTTACGTCACAAAATTCTACTTTTGCCGGTCTCTAGCCTTTGATAACTAAGGCGAATCAGCCTCGCCACAAATATGCTGCGGAATTCCAGCGTATTTGAGGTTGACGGCTTGATAACTAGGCCCCTGTAAGTGGATTTTCGGGGGTTAGTGTTAGGTTTTATTAACGGTTTATTGGGTGGGTTTTATTTTTAGCTTAGGGTTTGGGCAATGTAAAAGAGCTGAATGCCCTTTTAAGGGCAATGCCCATCCAAATGCCCTTTTCAGGGCAATGGGTAGCTTAGGTTTTATAGATAGAATTTTATTTGGGGGGGTTGGTTGTGTGGGTGGTGTATTACTGTTGGGGGAATGTTTGTATTTTTATTTGCCAGATAAAAGAGCTGATTTCTTTGGGGCAAGGCCCTTTTAAGGGCTATTGGCAGTTTAGTTTAGGCTAAGGGTTTTATTATTTTGGGGGGCTTTTTTATTTTGATAGGGCTATTAGATTAGGAGTAATTAGTTTAAATATTTGATCATTTCTTTTTTATTTGTGTAATTTAGAGGTTTTTTTTAATTTAGTTAATTGTATTTGATTAATGTAATTTATTTAATTTTAGTGTAATGTTAGGTTTTACTGTAAGACAGGTTAAGTTTTATCTTACAGGTAAATTTGTATTTATTTTAACTAGGTAGTTAGTAAATAGTTAATAACTATTTACTAACTATTCTACCTAGTTAAAATAAATACAAAGTTGCCTGTAAAATAAAAATAAACCCTGAGATAGCTACAATGTAACTATTAGTTATATTGTAGCTAGCAGGCGGCTAGATTTAGAGTTTGGCGGCCAAAGGGGTGCGTTAGCTACGCGTGCTTTTTTTCCCCCGCACCTTTTAAATACCGCTGGTATTTAGAGTTCACAGAATGGCTGGGTTTTCAGTGCGTTAGGCTCCAAAAAGGGAGCGTAGAGCATAATTTAACGCCACTGCAACTCTAGATACCAGCGGTGGTTACGGACGCGGCCAGCTTCAAAAACGTGCTCGTGCACGATTCCCCCATAGAAAACAATGGGGCCATTTGAGCTGAAAAAAAACCTAACACCTGCAAAAAAGCAGCGTTCAGCTCCTAACGCAGCCCCATTGTTTTCTATGGGGAAACACTTCCTACGTCTGCACCTAACACCCTAACATGAACCCCGAGTCTAAACACCCCTAACCTTACACTTATTAACCCCTAATCTGCCGCCCCCGCTATCGCTGACCCCTGTATATTTTTTTAACCCCTAATCTGCCGCTCCGTAAACCGCCGCTACCTACATTATCCCTATGTACCCCTAATCTGCTGCCCCTAACACCGCCGACCCCTATATTATATTTATTAACCCCTAATCTGCCCCCCTCAACGTCGCCTCCACCTGCCTACACTTATTAACCCCTAATCTGCCGAGCGGACCGCACCGCTACTATAATAAAGTTATTAACCCCTAATCCGCCTCACTCCCGCCTCAATAACCCTATAATAAATAGTATTAACCCCTAATCTGCCCTCCCTAACATCGCCGACACCTAACTTCAATTATTAACCCCTAATCTGCCGACCGAATCTCGCCGCTACTGTAATAAATGGATTAACCCCTAAAGCTAAGTCTAACCCTAACCCTAACACCCCCCTAAGTTAAATATAATTTAAATCTAACGAAATAAATTAACTCTTATTAAATAACTTATTCCTATTTAAAGCTAAATACTTACCTGTAAAATAAACCCTAATATAGCTACAATATAAATTATAATTATATTATAGCTATTTTAGGATTTATATTTATTTTACAGGTAACTTTGTATTTATTTTAACCAGGTACAATAGCTATTAAATAGTTAAGAACTATTTAATAGCTAAAATAGTTAAAATAATTACAAAATTACCTGTAAAATAAATCCTAACCTAAGTTACAATTAAACCTAACACTACACTATCAATAAATTAATTAAATAAAATACCTACAATTATCTACAATTAAACCTAACACTACACTATCAATAAATTAATTAAATACAATATCTACAAATAAATACAATTAAATAAACTAACTAAAGTACAAAAAATAAAAAAGAACTAAGTTACAAAAAATAAAAAAATATTTACGAACATTAGAAAAATATTACAACAATTTTAAACTAATTACACCTACTCTAAGCCCCCTAATAAAATAACAAAGCCCCCCAAAATAAAAAAATGCCCTACCATATTCTAAATTAAAAAAGTTCAAAGCTCTTTTACCTTACCAGCCCTTAAAAGGACCTTTTGTGGGGCATGCCCCAAAGAATTCAGCTATTTTGCCTGTAAAAAAAAACATACAATACCCCCCCAACATTACAACCCACCACCCACATACCCCTAATCTAACCCAAACCCCCCTTAAATAAACCTAACACTAAGCCCCTGAAGATCTTCCTACCTTATCTTCACCTCGCCGGGTATCACCGATCGTCCTGGCTCCGAAATCTTCATCCAACCCAAGCGGGGGCTGGCGATCCATAATCCTGCGGCTGAAGAGGTCCAGAAGAGGCTCCAAAGTCTTCATCCTATCCGGGAAGAAGAGGCGATCCAGACCGGCAACCATCTTGATCCAAGCGGCATCTTCTATCTTCATCCGATGAGGAACGGCTCCATCGTGAAGACCTCCAGCGCGGATCAATCTTCTTCCTCCGACGTCCAACTGAAGAATGACGGTTCCTTTAAGGGACGTCATCCAAGATGGCGTCCCTCGAATTCCAATTGGCTGATAGGATTCTATCAGCCAATCGGAATTAAGGTAGGAAAATTCTGATTGGCTGATGGAATCAGCCAATCAGAATCAAGTTCAATCCGATTGGCTGATCCAATCAGCTGATTGGATCAGCCAATCGGATTGAACTTGATTCTGATTGGCTGATGGAATCAGCCAATCAGAATTTTCCTACCTTAATTCCGATTGGCTGATAGAATCCTATCAGCCAATCGGATTTTGAGGGACGCCATCTTGGATGACGTCCCTTAAAGGAACCGTCATTCTTCAGTTGGACGTCGGAGGAAGAAGATTGATCCGCGCTGGAGGTCTTCACGATGGAGCCGTTCCTCATCGGATGAAGATAGAAGATGCCGCTTGGATCAAGATGGTTGCCGGTCTGGATCGCCTCTTCTTCCCGGATAGGATGAAGACTTTGGAGCCTCTTCTGGACCTCTTCAGCCGCAGGATTATGGATCGACAGCCCCCGCTTGGGTTGGATGAAGATTTCGGAGCCAGGAACGATCGGTGATACCCGGCGAGGTGAAGATAAGGTAGGAAGATCTTCAGGGGCTTAGTGTTAGGTTTATTTAAGGGGGGTTTGGGTTAGATTAGGGGTATGTGGGTGGTGGGTTGTAATGTTGGGGGGGGTATTGTATGTTTTTTTTTACAGGCAAAAGAGCTGAATTCTTTGGGGCATGCCCCACAAAAGGTCCTTTTAAGGGCTGGTAAGGTAAAAGAGCTTTGAACTTTTTTAATTTAGAATAGGGTAGGGCATTTTTTTATTTTGGGGGGCTTTGTTATTTTATTAGGGAGCTTAGAGTAGGTGTAATTAGTTTAAAATTGTTGTAATATTTTTCTAATGTTTGTAAATATTTTTTTATTTTTTTGTAACTTAGTTCTTTTTTATTTTTTGTACTTTAGTTAGTTTATTTAATTGTAGTTATTTGTAGGTATTGTATTTAATTAATGTATTGATAGTGTAGTGTTAGGTTTAATTGTAACTTAGGTTAGGATTTATTTTACAGGTAATTTTGTAATTATTTTAACTATTTTAGCTATTAAATAGTTCTTAACTATTTAATAGCTATTGTACCTGGTTAAAATAAATACAAAGTTACCTGTAAAATAAATATAAATCCTAAAATAGCTATAATATAATTATAATTTATATTGTAGCTATATTAGGGTTTATTTTACAGGTAAGTATTTAGCTTTAAATAGGAATAATGTATTTAATAAGAGTTAATTTATTTTGTTAGATTTAAATTATATTTAATTTAGGGGGGTGTTAGGGTTAGGGTTAGACTTAGCTTTAAGGGTTAATCCATTTATTACAGTAGCGGCGAGATTCGGTCGGCAGATTAGGGGTTAATAATTGAAGTTAGGTGTCGGCGATGTTAGGGAGGGCAGATTAGGGGTTATTACTATTTATTATAGGGTTATTGAGGCGGGAGTGAGGCGGATTAGGGGTTAATAACTTTATTATAGTAGCGGTGCGGTCCGCTCGGCAGATTAGGGGTTAATAAGTGTAGGCAGGTGGAGGCGACGTTGTGGGGGGCATATTAGGGGTTAATAAATATAATATAGGGGTCGGCTGTGTTAGGGGCAGCAGATTAGGGGTACATAGGGATAACGTAGTTGGCGGCAGTGTACGGAGCGGAAGATTAGGGGTTCAAAAATTTAAATATAGTGGCGGCGATGTGGGGGGACCTCGGTTTAGGGGTACATAGGTAGTTTATGGGTGTTAGTGTACTTTAGAGCACAGTAGTTAAGAGCTTTATGAACCGGCGTTAGCCCAGAAAGCTCTTAGCTACTGACTTTTTTCTGCGGCTGGAGTTTTGTCGTTAGATTTCTAACGCTCACTTCAGCCACGACTCTAAATACCGGCGTTAGAAAGATCCCATTGAAAAGATAGGATACGCAATTGACGTAAGGGGATCTGCGGTATGGAAAAGTCGCGGCTGTAAAGTGAGCGTTAGACCCTTTAATGACTGGCTCCAAATACCAGAGGGCGGTAAAAACCAGCGTTAGGAGCCTCTAACGCTGGTTTTGACGGCTACCGCCCAACTCTAAATCTAGGCTTTAGGGTTTATTTTACAGGTAAGTATTTATTTTTAAATAGGAATAATTTAGGTATTAATTGTAATTTTGTTTTGGAATTATTTTAATTATGTTAAATTAGTAGTAGTGGGTGTTAGGGTTAGGGTTACCACTAGGGTTACCACAAGGGTTCGATTTAGGGTTAGGTTTAGGGGTTAATAACTTTAGTATAGTGGTGGCGACATTGGGGGCAGCAGATTAGGGGTTAATAACAGTAATGTAGGTTGCGGCGATGTTGGGGCGGCAGATTAGGGGTTAATAAGTGTAGTTAGGTGGCGGCGATTTTGGGGGCAGCAGATTAGGGGTTAATAACAGTAATGTATGTTGCGGCGACGTTGGGGGCGGCAGATTTGGGGTTAATAAGTGTAGGTAAGTGGCGGTGATGTTGGGGCGGCAGATTGGGGGTTAATAAATGTATGTAGGTGGCGGCGACATTGGGGCAGCAGATTAGGGGTTAATAAGTGTATGTAGGTGTCGGTGATGTCGGGGCAGATTAGGGGTGTTTAGACTCGGGGTTTATGTTAGGGTTTAAACATTAAAAAAAAATTCCCATAGACATCAATGAGGCAGCATTACAGAGCTTTACGCTCCGTGATTGCAGGTGTTAGGCTTTTTTTTAGCCTACTCTCCCCATTGTTGTCTATGGGGAAATCGTGCACGAGCACGTAACAGCAGCTCAAAGCAGCTCTGGTATTTGTGTGGGGTATGGAGCTCAACGCTGCCATATCGCCCTCAAATGCCGGCTTTTTTTAAACTCGTAATACCAGCGCTATAGGGAGTGAAATACCGCCGAAAATACTGCGCTCAAAACTCGTAATCTGGCTGTCAGTCAAGTAAGTTTTGAGATAATTATATAAAAAAACATTTTTGAATGGGAGGGATACAGGAGGTTTAAGACAGGACTACATCCAAAACTACAACATCAATATGATAATACATTATATGCACATGACATTGAAAAATGGGGTAAAAATATGCATTAAACGGTCATGAAACCAAAACTTTTTTTTTCTTCACAATTCGAGATAGAACATACAATTTTAAACAACTTTGCAATTTATTTCTATTATCAAATTGTTTTCATTCTCTTTGTATCCCTTGTTGAAGGAGCAACAATGCACTACTGGGAACTAGCTGAACACATGTGGTGAGCCAATGACAAAAGGCATATGTGTGCTGCCACCAATCAGCAGTGAGCTCCCAGCAGTGCATTGCTGCTCCCGATCATACTATCGGCCAGCGTTTTGCGTTATGAGCTGTGCGGTGCTAACGTGCAGTTTTTTCTCACAGCTCACTTACCTACAGCGCTGGTATTACGGGTTTTTACAAACCCGGCGTTAAAAGACAAGAAGTGAGCGTAGAGCAAAATTGAGCTCCATACCGCACTTCTATACCAGCGCTGCTTAAGTCAGTGGTGAGCTGGTCATACGTGCTCGTGCACGATTTCCCCATAGAAATCAATGGGGAGAGCAGGCTGAGAAAAAGTCTAACACCTGCAAAAAAGCAGCGTAAAGCTTAGTGACGCAGCCCCATTAATTCCTATGGGGAAATAAAAGTTATGTTTACACCTAACACCCTATCATGAACCCCGAGTCTAAACACCCCTAACCTTACACTTATTAACCCCTAATCTGCCGCCCTCGACATCACCGACGCCTACATTATACTTATTAACCCCTAATCTGCCGCTCCGGACATCGCCGCCACCTATATTATATTTATTAACCCCTAATCTGCCGCTCCGGACATCGCCGCCACCTACATTATATTTATTAACCCCTAATCTGCTGCACCAACATCGCCAAAACCTACATTATATTTATTAACCGCTAATCTGCCGCCCCCAATGTCGCCGCAACCTACCTACACTTATTAACCCCTAATCTGTCGCCCCCAACGTCGCAGCCACTATTATAAATTAATTAACCCCTAAACCTAAGTCTAACCCTAACACCCCCTAACTTAAATATAATTAAAATAAATCTAAATAAAAATTACTATTATTACCTAAATAATTCCTATTTAAAACTAAATACTTACCTATAAAATAAACCCTAAGATAGCTACAATATAACTAATAGTTACATTATATCTAGCTTAGGGTTTACAGGCAAGTTTGTATTTATTTTAACAGGTAGAATAGTTATTAAATAGTTATTAACTATTTAATAACTACCTAGCTAAAATAAATACAAATTTACCTGTAAAATAACACCTAACCTAAGTTACACTAACACCTAACACTACACTACAATTAAATAAATTCCCTAAATTAAATACAATTAAATAAATTACCTACATTAAATACAATTAAATAAATTGAAATCAATTAGCTAAATCACAAAAAAACACTACATTACAGAAAATAAAAAACAAATTACAAGATCTTTAAACTAATTGCACCTAATCTAATAGCCCTATCAAAATAAAAAAAAAGCCCCCCAAAATAAACAAAACCCCTAGCCTAAACTAAACTAAACTAAACTATCAATAGCCCTTAAAAGGGCCTTTTGCAGGGCATTGCCCCAAAGAAATCAGCTCTTTTACCTGTAAAAAAAAATACAAACAACCCCCCCAACAGTAAAACCCACCACCCACACAACCAACCCCCCAAATAAAAGCCTTACTAAAAAAACTAAGCTCCCCATTGCCCTGAAAAGGGCATTTGGATGGGCATTGCCCTTAAAAGGCCATTTAGCTCTATTGCAGGCCCAAAGCCCTAACCTAAAAAATAAACCCACCCAATACACCCTTAAAAAAATCCTAACACTAACCCTTGAAGATTCACTTACCGGGAGAAGTGTTCATCCAAGGGGCAAGATGTCCTCAACGAAGCCGGCAGAAGTGGTCCTCCAGATGGGCAAAAGTCTTCATCTAGACGGCATCTTCTATCTTCATCCTTCTGGCGCGGAGCGGGTCCATCTTCAAGACATCCGACACGGACCATCCTCTTCTTCCGACGGACTAACGACTAATGAAGGAGCCTTTAAATGATGTCATCCACGATGGCATCCCTTAGATTCCGATTGGCTGATAGAATTCTATCAGCCAATCGGAATTAAGGTAGAAAAAATCCTATTGGCTGATTGGAACAGATAATAGGATTGAGCTCGCATTCTATTGGCTGTTCCAATCACCCAATAGAATGTGAGTTCAATCCTATTGGCTGATTGGATCAGCCAATAGGATTGAAGTTCAATCCTATTGGCTGATCCAATCAGCCAATAGTATTTTTTCTACCTTAATTCCGATTGGATGATAGAATTCTATCAGCTGATCGGAATCTAAGGGACGCCATCTTGGATGACATCATTTAAAGGTACCTTCATTCGTCGTTAGTCCATCAGAAGAAGAGGATGCTCTGCGTCGAATGTCTTGAAGATGGAGCTGCTCCACGTCGGAAGGATGAAGATAGAAGATGCCGTCTGGATGAAGACTTCTGCCCGTCTGGAGGACCACTTCTGCCCATCTGGAGGACCACTTCTGCCGGGTTCATTGAGAACATCTTGCCGCTTGGATGAAGACTTCTCCCGGTAAGTGAATCTTTGGGGGTTAGTGTTAGGATTTTTTTAAGGGTGTATTGGGTGGGTTTTATATTTAGGTTAGGGCTTTGGGCAGCAATAGAGCTAAATGCCCTTTTAAGGGCAATTCCCATCCAAATGCCCTTTTCAGGGCAATGGGGAGCTTAGGTTTTTTTAGTTAGGGTTTTATTTGGGGGGTTGGTTGTGTGGGTGGTGGGTTTTACTGTTGGGGGGGTTGTTTGTATTTTTTTTTACAGGTAAAAGAGCTGATATCTTTGGAGCAATGCCCCGCAAAAGGCCCTTTTAAGGGCTATTGATAGTTTAGTTTAGGCTAGGGTTGTTTTATTTTGTGGGGGCTTTTTTTTATTTTGATAGGGCTATTAGATTAGGTGTAATTAGTTTAAATATCTTGTAATTTTGTTTTTTATTTTCTGTAATTTTGTGTTTTTTGTGTGTGTGTGTGATTTAGCTAATTTAATTTAAAGAAGAGGAGATCTACAGTGGAGATAAGAAGGCGCCAAACATAACCAGCACACGCTAAGGTAGCAGGCAGGTAGACAAATTTATTAGGCTGATGAAACGGCTCTGTGTAGCCGAGAAACTCGTTGCTGATTTTAAGGACATTTTAATAAATTTGTTTTTATAGTACCTCGCTGGAGTGGGTCTCCTTTTTACCCTCATATTCTAACCAGTAATTCTAGCCAGTAATTCCCAGTGTCCGTAGTGTATGGGACACCCTTCTTGTCTACACTGCTGCTATTACACTCCTTCGGAAGCTTGGAAGAAGGTGTGTGTGTCTAACGGACCGGGATTGGCCAGACGATTCACGTGACTGTTGGAGGCTTGCTGTACACCATTGTTTGGTCTTCCGGGCGACAGTTGAGGTCCCGGTCTGTGTTACTAGGCACATCGTGGTGCCGCTCTGTTTGTAAGTATTCTACCTGCTTGCTACCTTAGCGTGTGCCGGTTAGTGACGATATCACCCTATGTTTGGTGCCTTCTTATCTCCACTGTAGATCTCCTCTTCGCATTTGAAATTCTCGGAAGAGCTGCCACGACTTCGGACTTTTATCATCCTTTTCTCCTTCCGTGAGCGCACCTCTTCAGGGAGTTCAAAACCCTGATATATTGTTCTTATTTAATTTAATTTATTGAATTGTATTTAATGTAGGGAATTTATTTAATTGTATTGTAGTGTTAGGTGTTAGTGTAACTATTAGTTATATTGTAGCTATCTTAGGGTTTATTTTTTTATGTCAGGGTTTTTTCCCTGTTTTGCTTGCCATGTGCTGATGGCAGCCATTTTACTCACCTCTCTTGCTGACTCTGGTGCATACTGTGTGATGCTGCTCATTTCCTGCACTTCCTTTTATGGCCAGACTGGTGTACATCATCCGTGTGAGACAGGATGCAGTCTCAGAATTGTGATGTCATCACTTATTATTTAAAGGGCCTCTGTTCAGTATGCTTTGCCCTTGCGTTGTCTCAGACCTGTTTGTGAGAGCTCCTGTGTATAACCTGGCTGTCTGACATCCCTCCTGGTTCCTGATCCCTGGCTTGTTCCTGACTCTGCTGTTATCCTTGTTCCTGATTCCGTCTCGCCTGACTACTCGCTTTGGCTCCTGACCGCGACATTGGGGACTAATTAATAAATGTAGGTAGGTGGCGGCGATGTTGGGGGCATCAGATTAGGGGTTAATAAATATAATGTAGGTTGCGGCGATGTTAGGGGAGGAAGATTAGGGGTTAATAATATTTAACTAGTGTTTGCGAGGCGGGAGTGCGGCGGTAACAAATGTTACTATTTTGAAACAAACATTTATATATCTACCATACAGCTATTCACTACGTTCAGTATACACTTATCTAATATGTTACTGTTAGGCATTTCTTCTCAGGATATATATATATATATATATATATATATATATATTTATACAGTCTGAGAATCAATTATATTTGAAATTTAAACACAAGTTGTAATTCAAAAATGAATGTACAAGTTATAATGCAAAACATGTGTCTCTGCTTAGCTAATCTTCATCTAGACGTAACGTCTAGAATTCGTGGATTCAACACAGCAGGGGCAATCAACTCTTGCATACACTTAAGCCATGTCTGTTTATTTGCAGAGGTCTGATAAGTTTATTACCCATCTTGGGCAGGAAATCAACTTTAAACATAGCCACATGGTGAACATTTCTTTGAAATAACTGCCTGATCTTTGAAATGACTGCCTAAACTAAGAAGACCAAATGTTTTCTTTTGAATCCTTAGATGTCTAAGGTAGAGAGGGAGGTCTGTTGTAGTTACAGTCTCACAAATAAATGAATCATTTGGTGTAGACAACCATATATATATTAAATTATATATATATATATATATATATAGAGAGAGAGAGAGAGATAGATAGATAGATATTATTTAATAACACTCACAGATACACTGACAGACAGACAAAAGCATATTTTTTTGTCCTCTTCCTTTTGTTTTCTTTCATTGTTAAATTATGATTTATTTATTGCAACTAACCTTGTCTTTATTACCTTTCAGATTTTTCCTCTTTATCTTTACTTCCTTTTCCTCGTACTGCACTCCTTATCCAGACACTCCCTGCTCATCAGCGGTCGATAAATCCTTTTCAGCGGATCTACAAGATAACAGGGTCGGGTGAGCTTCCTAAAATATGTCACAACAATATATTCTCACTTGCTATAGTTAGATATATTCACCGAACAGATACATAAATGTGGTCGTCTAATGTCATTCTGGTCTCTCATAACCTGAGGGGTCTTAACTCCGACTCAAAAAGAAGGAAAACTTTATCCCAATATACGCAATTAGGAGCGAATGTAATTTTCTTACAAGAAACTAACTTTTTGTCCAACCACATCCCAAAATACTGGGCAAGACAGTTCCCCACTCACTATCACGCCACTAAAGATAAGAAAAAGAGGGGGGTATTCATTCTACTTCACTCATCTCTTAATTATCAAGGGCCACATAAATGAAGTAGAGGTCGTTTTCTGTAATGTATACGCCCCTAATGAGAAGCAGGATCAATTTTTCAATAAATGATCGCACCTTTTAACGGCCTGGAACACAGCTAGAATTTTTCTGGCTGGCGACTTTAATGTTTCCTTTTATCCACAGGGTACACAAACACAATTCCAAGGTCCAAATATGCAAAATAGAAAAATTAGGAAAATTAAATTTATACTTAGTAATTTGGAGGGACATAATTTAATAGACTCATGGACGGCTTTATATGGTGTAACTTCAGACCACACGTTTTTCTCTACAGCACATCACAAATATTTCAAACTAGACTACATATTTTTGAGCCAAATTGTGTTGGATAATCTAGACTCTTCTTCTATACTTCCATGCTTGTGGTCTGACCACTCTATCATAGCAATCAAGTTAAAAGGGCTTCTTCCACTAAAATCTGTTAGAAGTTGGACATACGATCCCACAAGTATGAAAAACCCCGCACATAAAGACTTTATTCTCAAACAAATGTTAGAATACTGGAATATCAACATAGATATTGTAGACAATCCAATTCAGCTATGGGCAGCCCACAAGTCAGTATTAAGAGGACTCTTTATTCAAGTCAAATCCCAAACAAAACACAAAGCAACAGCACTATACTACACACTTTAGACTGAGATAGCGTCTTTAGAGATGCAACACAAACTGACTAATTCATCTGGTATCTACAAGACGTTACTAGATAGACACCAGGCCTTAGATAATTTGTTAAATAACCAGTCGATCAGATCAGGGGTAAGACTCCAATCCAGATACTTCATATACGCGAATAAACCAGACAGATTCCTTGCTTACAGAATTAGAGATAGAATCAAAGATATTTCTATACCCTCTTTACACACTACTTCAGGGGAAATAACCTCACATCCAGAGAAAATAATTAATACTTTTGCTAATTATTATAGTACCTTATATAACGGGAAAAAAGTAGATAAATCTGCCCAAACTTCTAACCTGTTTAATGATTTCCTGGAGGAGGCCACCTTACCTGACATTAATCAACAGGAGTTGGATTCCCTGTGTGTAGGCCGCCGCCTAAGATCTCAACGGGCCAGATCTGGGCTCCGTAGATCATAAACTCTGCTGCGTTGATATATTGTAAGAGGTTGGAAGCAATGTTTGTGGGTAAGCTAAATTACTATACACGGCAAATGTCTAGTGAATTACAACTGAGTTTTGAGATGCGCTTATAATTAATGTGTTTCTATCATCTAGATCCCCAAGAATGTTATATGTTGGGGTTAAAGCGAAGGGCTTATAAATTAACTGTTCTGATGTTGATCCCTATGCCACACCACGTCACCTCGGCCGCTGGCCACACAGTGCAAGCACAAGGAGCAAGCTGGAGAATATAGATAGAGCAAAACACTGAACTAAGAGCCCCCTAAAAGAAAAAAAAGACAAGACAAACTATAAAACCATGGTTTAGACTAGAAAGTAACCAAAATTATGTTAGTGCACTCATATAGCACGGGAACATATTTCTATAAGCCCATTCTGTCCCAGGAGACACGTTTTTACTGTAAAGTCTTAGCCTTGGGTCAAAGTCCAAAAAATACTGCAACTTTCAGCTATGTCGGGCAAAGCCTCTCCCCCTGGATCAAAAAGTCTCCGCTGCTGTTCGTAGATTGTTATGGGGGACATTAGGCAGAACAAACCTCCTTTTAACTTGTCACAGTCTCCTGGGGTAAGGTCCGATGTCCCAATGACTAGCATGAAGACCCCATAGTTAAGAGTGAGGGACCTCTTACTGCTTTTCAAGTGTCTCTTTGCTGCCTTAAGCGAAGCTGGGTTCCCCCTGTGCGGATTAGAGGACTTTGGGTTTGCGTCTCCGGGGAAAGTCTTAACCCGTTTCCTGGGCCCTTCTGTTCTCATCACTCAGGTGTCTAGTGAAGTGTCCAGCACCTCTGCCAGAACTGTTGTGGACCTCACTACTGCTTCAGGTATCGGCTCGCTCTGCCAACAGCTAGGTGTTAGCACTGGACTGCATGTCGGGACCTCCTGTGTAATATGCCTCCGTCGCCAGTCATCCATGACAGGAGAGGGTTCCACATAGCAGGGATCATCTGTTGAGCAGTAGCGTGAAGGCGACGTTGAGTTGGACATTCCGGTACATAGAGCTACAGGGTCACAGTAATCCTGACTCATAGGAACCATAGTAACTTCTGAGCTGAACAGAATTTTGCATAGTTCTACTTCTAGGCTCCGGAAGTGGTTATTTAAAAGCTGTGTCACTGAGTGTTCCCATTTATCCAAAGCCTCCATTTAGCGCGACAATGTTTGTGGTATGCTCCCCAGCACACGAAAGTCTAGAAAATGTTTGGTAAATTGGCTCCCTTATATGGTATAAAGGGCAGCCTGCGAAAGGCTGCTGTTCCCCGATCACGGGGGGGGGGGGGGGGGGGGGAGTCGGGATCTTGTGTGTAGGCCGCCGCCTAAGATCTCAACGGGACAGATCTGGGCTCCGTAGATCATAAACTCTGCTGCGTTGAGGTAGAAGTGTACAGTTCTCATTAATCTTGTGAAAGATGGGCTATATACCTTTGTATGGTGCAGAATTACTGTCTAAATCGGCGGATTAAGCAGTTCACTTTGGGAGCCTCAGATATTGCGGCCATTCATGTCCGCTGCCTAGCCACGCCCCCCAGCAGTTGGTATTTTAAATGGCAGCTAAAGTAAAAATATCTGTCTGCTATGTAAATAGTATGGTAAAGTATATAGGTAGATTGTGCTGGAAACCCGAGCAATCCTGCTACACTAGGTGTAATAACTAAGGTCAACATCATACAGCACCGCAAGGGTTATTAATAAAAAAAACAATAGTTAGGTTGCGGCATAGGCAAGATGAGCCGCGTAGTTAGCTCTCCTAAATTAGGAGGTATATGATGGGGGGGGGGGGGGGGGGGTGGTAAGTTGATTTTTTTTTTTTTATGTAGGGTATCATCTATAGGTAGATAAGGCAAACCTCAAGGATATAAATTTAGTGTATTAGTTAAAGAACTATTTGTGTAGAGCTAATATATGTGAAGCAAGAGATATCAAGTATATACTATGTGTAAGCAGCTAAAAATTCAATGGTTTCTATGGGAACATCAATTGAATGTTAGGATGATGCATGCATGCATAGTAAACCTTCCCAAAACTCTTAATAAGATAAATAGGGTAGAGCATCAGTACCCATATCAATTGACCTAATGGAGCTGTTCAAGGTGACAAGAGATGGCGCATTAACAACATATTTTAAACCTATCAAGGTTTACATAAATACAGAGGCCCATTAAACACTTTAGGAAGATATCAAGGCTGATAAAAGTTGGTCTGGTATAGAGGTTCCCATAATACAGTTGGTATATTATATATTTCAGTTCAACTACTCCCCAAGTGAATATTGAATACCTTGTGGGTTTAATTATTTGTTTAAGAATTGCTTGGGGAGACATAATAACAAAATACACAGCAAATATAAAAGGTAGGGAAACCAAGGATGAGAATATCAGTGTGGGTCCAGCCCACCTTAGTAACATAGCAAATATTATGCTGTGATACTACTCATCACCCTATATCAGTAATAACCACATTATCACAGACACAGTAATATTTGACAGCAAACATCATCTGGGTTTAACATAAAATTAGTATATCCTTTAAAGTAGGTGTCAGCAAGAAAGCGTTTAATCGAAAGTTCTGTGATGTGAAATGTCCTTAGTTCCACAAACTATATGGGCAGTAAAACAAATCAGAGAACTTGGAGCTTGGAACAGATGTCTAAACATATGAGCATTGCATAACCGGCAGTTCCTTCATGTAACACTGACTCAGGGTGGCCACATAGACACATTACCTCTCTGATGTGGTGTAATGGAGTAGTAGGGGAAGACTTTTAGCCCACAAGTGACAGAGATATAGCCCTGCAGTTAGATTGGTAATAATACAATTCTGGTAGTATAAAAAACTTCAGTAGACACTTCATTGTGAACAATAAACAAACTGAGGAATAAAACTATAGAATACTGATACATAGCAAAGAAGCTTTAGGCAAACAAAGATCTCTAACCAGAGAGTGTAGTGGACTTGATAAAATACAGTACTGTCCCTTTAACCAATGCCTCTAGGAATCGTTAGTTGGATGTCTGTGATAGTTAAGCTCTGTAGTCCATAGATGAGAGGGACTGACTTATCTTTGCTGGAACAGTAATGTTCTAGTTCCGCAAGTCTCTGAGCTACCGGGTTGTGATCTTGAACTGCTGCAATCGAGCAAATCTGGGCAAAATAGTCCGGCGATGAGAAAGTTTCTAGTGAGAGGAGGTAAGAGCTGTCTCTGGTTTCTTTAGCTGCAGGCAGTAGTCCCCACACGCAGCTATTGGGCTCAGCAAGAGATACCTGATGTCGTGCTGGACTGGAGCACTTCATCGTGTCTGGCAACATGCAGGCTAGGGTCACCCTACTTGAGGGTATTAGGCGTCCTGTCTTGAATATCTTGCCCTCGGGATCCTCCCAAGTCAGGTGAGTCGCTGTAGTCTCAAACTCCGCTCCCAAAATTATATGCTTAGGAGATGAGGAGCGCCGGGGCCCCAAAGCGTCACCACCTCCAGGAGTAGCCATGCACATGGGCGTGTGGGTAGAATGGTCCGCAGACTTGACAACTACTTGCTGCTCCGCAGTCTTCATAATTAAAGATAGTAGAAGGCACCAGGTTTGAGAATAACGCAGTAGTGATGGGCCTAAGATGGCTGATTTAAAAGCTGCTTGTCAGCAACATACACTCCAGAATCACAAGGTCCCATCAATTTAGTAAAGCTCTAAAGCTCATGCTAAGGTTAGATGTGCAGGTCACTTAGGTTAAACAGTTTTCATTGAGGGACAAATATTTGAGCTGGAGCAGTCTTTATAATTGATTTTTATATATGTTATAATCGGAGCTTCTGAAATGTGCGACTGTACTGCTTCGCTGCTGGCTCCGCCCCCATATTAAATATATTTTAAGTTCGAATAATGTATATTACTCCATAACCACTCTATGTCAATTTCTACAGAAAGATGTATCTGGTTGTATATTATTTTTGTAAAATTCATATTCTGGTTATTTGCCGCAATATGTCCAAGGCCTCGTTGTATTTTCTTTTGTACTTTTGAAAACCAAATAAAAACTATTTCATTTAAAACAGCAGTAGAGAAAAACATAATTTATGCTTACCTGATAAATTCCTTTCTTCTGTAGTGTGATCAGTCCACGGGTCATCATTACTTGTGGGATATTAACTGCTCCCCTACAGGAAGTGCAAGAGGATTCACCCAGCAGAGTTGCTATATAGCTCCTCCCCTCTACGTCACCTCCAGTCATTCGACCAAGGACCAACGAGAAAGGAGAAGCCAAGGGTGTAGTGGTGACTGAAGTATAATTTAAAAAATATTTACCTGCCTTAAAAAACAGGGCGGGCCGTGGACTGATCACACTACAGAAGAAAGGAATTTATCAGGTAAGCATAAATTATGTTTTCTTCTGTTAAGTGTGATCAGTCCACGGGTCATCATTACTTGTGGGATACCAATACCAAAGCAAAAGTACACGGATGACGGGAGGGATAGGCAGGCTCTTTATACAGAAGGAACCACTGCCTGAAGAACCTTTCTCCCAAAAATAGCCTCCGAGGAAGCAAAAGTGTCAAATTTGTAAAATTTGGAAAAAGTATGAAGCGAAGACCAAGTTGCAGCCTTGCAAATCTGTTCAACAGAGGCCTCATTCTTAAAGGCCCAAGTGGAAGCCACAGCTCTAGTGGAATGAGCTGTAATTCTTTCAGGAGGCTGCTGTCCAGCAGTCTCATAAGCTAAACGAATTATGCTACGAAGCCAAAAAGAGAGAGAGGTAGCAGAAGCTTTTTGACCTCTCCTCTGACCAGAGTAAACGACAAACAGGGAAGACGTTTGTCGAAAATCTTTAGTTGCCTGTAAATAAAATTTAAGGGCACGAACTACATCCAGATTGTGCAAAAGACGTTCCTTCCTCGAAGAAGGATTTGGGCACAAGGATGGAACAACAATCTCCTGATTGATATTCCTGTTAGTGACTACCTTAGGTAAGAACCCAGGCTTAGTACGCAGAACTACCTTATCCGAGTGAAAAATCAAATAAGGAGAATCACAATGTAAGGCTGATAACTCAGAGACTCTTCGAGCCGAGGAAATAGCCATTAAAAATAGAACTTTCCAAGATAACAACTTTATATCAATGGAATGAAGGGGTTCAAACGGAACACCCTGTAAAACGTTAAGAACAAGGTTTAAACTCCATGGTGGAGCCACAGCTTTAAACACAGGTTTAATCCTGGCCAAAGCCTGACAAAAAGCCTGAACGTCTGGAACTTCTGACAGACGCTTGTGTAACAGAATGGACAGAGCTGAGATCTGTCCCTTTAAGGAACTAGCGGATAACCCCTTTTCTAAACCTTCTTGTAGAAAAGACAATATCCTAGGAATCCTAACCTTACTCCAAGAGTAACCTTTGGATTCGCACCAATATAGGTATTTACGCCATATTTTATGGTAAATCTTTCTGGTAACAGGCTTCCTAGCCTGTATTAAGGTATCAATAACTGACTCAGAAAAACCACGCTTTGATAAGATCAAGCGTTCAATTTCCAAGCAGTCAGCTTCAGAGAAGTTAGATTTTGATGTTTGAAAAGGACCCTGAATCAGAAGGTCCTGTTTCAGAGGTAACGACCAAGGTGGACAGAATGACATGTCCACCAGATCTGTATACCAAGTCCTGCGTGGCCATGCAGGCACTATTAGAATCACTGATGTTTTCTCCTGTTTGATTCTGGCAATCAATCGAGGAAGCATCGGGAAAGGTGGAAACACATAAGCCATCCTGAAGGTCCATGGTGCTGTCAAGGCATCTATCAGGACCGCTCCCGGATCCCTGGATCTGGACCCGTAGCGCGGAAGCTTGGCGTTCTGTCGAGACGCCATGAGATCTATCTCTGGTTTGCCCCAACGTCGAAGTATTTGGGCAAAGACCTCTGGATGAAGTTCCCACTCCCCCGGATGAAAAGTCTGACGACTTAAGAAATCCGCCTTCCAGTTCTCCACTCCCGGGATGTGGATTGCAGACAGGTGGCAAGAGTGAGACTCTGCCCAGCGAATTATCTTCGATACTTCCATCATTGCTAGGGAGCTTCTTGTCCCTCCCTGATGGTTGATATAAGCTACAGTCGTGATGTTGTCCGACTGGAACCTGATGAACCCCCGAGTTGCTAACTGGGGCCAAGCCAGAAGAGCATTGAGGACTGCTCTCAATTCCAGAATGTTTATTGGAAGAAGACTCTCCTCCTGATTCCATAGTCCCTGAGCCTTCAGAGAATTCCAGACAGCGCCCCAACCTAGTAGGCTGGCGTCTGTTGTTACAATTGACCAGTCTGGCCTGCTGAATGGCATTCCCCTGGACAGATGTGGCCGATAAAGCCACCATAGAAGAGAATTTCTGGTCTCTTGAATGGAATGAAGGACACGGCATGCATTTAGAAGTTTTGTTAACCTGTCCTCTGTCAGGTAAATCTTCATTTCTACAGAATCTATCAGAGTCCCCAGGAAGGGAACTCTTGTGAGTGGAAAGAGAGAACTTTTCTCTTCGTTCACTTTCCATCCATGCGACCTTAGAAATGCCAATACTATCTCTGTATGAGATTTGACAGTTTGAAAGCTTGAAGCTTGTATCAGTATGTCGTCTAAGTACGGAGTTACTGAAATTCCTCGCGGTCTTAGTACCGCCAGAAGAGTGCCCAGAACCTTTGTGAAGATTCTTGGAGCCGTAGCCAGTCCGAATGGAAGAGCTACAAACTGGTAATGCCTGTCTAAAAAGGCAAACCTTAGATACCGGTAATGACTTCTGTGAATCGGTATGTGAAGGTAAGCATCCTTTAAATCCACTGTGGTCAAGTACTGACCCTCTTGGATCATGGTCAAAATTGTTCGAATAGTTTCCATCTTGAACGATGGAAATCTTAGGAATTTGTTTAGGATCTTTAAATCCAAGATTGGCCTGAAGGTTCCCTCTTTTTTGGGAACTACAAACAGATTTGAGTAAAACCCTTGTCCTTGTTCCAACCGCGGAACTGGATGGATCACTCCCATTAATAAAAGATCTTGTACGCAGCGTAGAAACGCTTCCTTCTTTGTTAGGTTTGTTGACAACCTTGACAGATGAAATCTCCCTCTTGGGGGAGAGGATTTGAAGTGCAGAAGGTATCCCTGAGATATGATCTCTAACGCCCAGGGATCCTGAACATCTCTTGCCCAAGCCTGGGCGAAGAGGGAAAGTCTGCCCCCCACTAGATCCGGTCCCGGATCGGGGGCCCTCAATTCATGCTGTCTTAGGGGCAGCAGCAGGTTTTCTGGCCTGTTTGCCCCTGTTCCAGGACTGGTTAGGTTTCCAGCCTTGTCTGTAGCGAGCAACAGCTCCTTCCTGTTTTGGTGCAGAGGAAGTTGATGCTGCTCCTGCTTTGAAATTACGAAAGGAATGAAAATTGGACTGTCTAGCCTTGGCTTTGGCCTTGTCCTGAGGCAGGGCATGACCTTTACCTCCTGTAATGTCATCAATAATCTCTTTCAAGCCGGGCCCGAATAAGGTCTGCCCTTTGAAAGGAATATTAAGCAATTTAGATTTAGACGTAACATCAGCTGACCAGGATTTTAGCCACAGAGCTCTGCGTGCCTGAATGGCAAATCCTGAATTTTTAGCCGCAAGTTTAGTTAAATGTACTACGGCATCTGAAATAAATGAATTAGCTAACTTAAGGAATTTAAGTTTGTGTGTGATGTCATCTAGTGTGGATGATTGAAGTGTCTCTTCCAGAGACTCAAACCAAAATGCTGCTGCAGCCGTGACAGGCGCAATACATGCAAGAGGTTGCAATATAAACCCTTGTTGAACAAACATTTTCTTAAGGTAACCCTCTAATTTTTTATCCATTGGATCTGAAAAAGCACAGCTATCCTCCACTGGGATAGTGGTACGCTTAGCTAAAGTAGAAACTGCTCCCTCCACCTTAGGGACCATTTGCCATAAGTCCCGTGTGGCGGCGTCTATTGGAAACATTTTTCTGAATATAGGAGGGGGTGAGAAAGGCACACCAGGTCTATCCCACTCCTTAGTAACAATGTCAGTAAGTCTCTTAGGTATAGGAAAAACGTCAGTACTCGTCGGTACCGCAAAATATTTATCCAACCTACACATTTTTTCTGGGATTGCAACTGTGTTACAATCATTCAGAGCCGCTAATACCTCCCCTAGTAACACACGGAGGTTCTCAAGCTTAAATTTAAAATTTGAAATGTCTGAGTCCAGTTTATTTGGATCAGAACCGTCACCCACAGAATGAAGCTCTCCGTCTTCACGTTCTGCAAACTGTGACGCAGTATCAGACATGGCCCTTGCATTATCAGCGCACTCTGTTCTCATCCCAGAGTGATCACGTTTACCTCTTAGTTCTGGTAGTTTAGCCAAAACTTCAGTCATAACAGTAGCCATATCTTGTAATGTGATTTGTAATGGCCGCCCAGATGCACTCGGCGCTACAATATCACGCACATCCTGAGCGGGAGATGCAGGTACTGACACGTGAGGCGAGTTAGTCGGCATAACTCTCCCCTCGTTGTTTGGTGAAATATGTTCAATTTGTACAAATTGACTATTTTTTAAAGTAGCATCAATACATTTAGTACATAAATTTCTATTGGGCTCCACTTTGGCATTAACACATATAGCACAGAGATATTCCTTTGAATCAGACATGTTTAACACACTAGCAAATAAACAGCAACTTGGAAATACTTTTCAAAGTAATTTACAAATAATATGAAAAACGAACTGTGCCTTTAAGAAGCACAGAAAAATATTATAACAGATAAAATAATTAAGTTATAGCATCAATCTTTGTCAGAATATACAGTTTTAGCAAAGGATTGTTCCCCTCAGCAAATGATAACTAACCCAGGCAGCAGAAAAAAACACACAAATAAACGTTTTTTATATCACAGTCAATACCCTCAGCACAGCTCTGCTACTTCCCTCAAAAAAGGCTTTTGAGATCCCTGAACTCTGTAGAGATGAACCGGATCATGCAGGAAGAAAATGAACCTCTGACTGAGTTTTTTCTGATGCCTAGTGAAAGCACCAAAATGGCCCCTCCCCCACACACATAACAGTGAGAGGGATCAGTGAACTGCTCTAATTTAAATCAAAACTATTGCCAAGTGGAAAAAAAGTGCCCAAAACATTTTTTCACCCAGTACCTCAGAGAAAAAAACGTTTTTACATGCCAGCAAAAAAACGTTTTACCTCAATAATTAATTGTCATTTAAAACCTATTGCAAGTCCCTGCAAAATAGGTTAAGTCTATGTATACAGTTTAAAAGCCAGAGAAGTACCATTTCCCAGAAAACTGAAGTGTAAAATATACATACATGACAGCCTGATATCAGCTACATCTACTGCATTCAAGGCTGAGTTTACATTATAACGGTATGGCAGGATTTTCTCATCAATTCCATGTCAGAAAATAATAAACTGCTACATACCTCTTTGCAGATTAATCTGCCTGCTGTCCCCTGATCTGAAGTTTACCTCTCCTCAGATGGCCGAGAAACAGCAATATGATCTTAACTACTCCGGCTAAAATCATAGAAAAACTCAGGTAGATTCTTCTTCAAATTCTACCAGAGAAGGAATAACACACTCCGGTGCTATTATAAAATAACAAACTTTTGATTGAAGATATAAAAACTAAATATATCACCATAGTCCTCTCACACATCCTATCTAGTCGTTGGGTGCAAGAGAATGACTGGAGGTGACGTAGAGGGGAGGAGCTATATAGCAACTCTGCTGGGTGAATCCTCTTGCACTTCCTGTAGGGGAGCAGTTAATATCCCACAAGTAATGATGACCCGTGGACTGATCACACTTAACAGAAGAAAGGAACCCTTCCAATCTGAGAGACCTGGAGCAGTTGGCGAAAGAAGAATGGTCCAAAATTCTAGTAGAGAGGTGTAAGAAACTCATTGATGGTTACAGGAAGCGATTGATTTCAGTTATTTTTTGCAAGGGGTGTTCTATCAAATATTAAATTGCCAATAATTCTGTCCTGTCCAACTGGTTGCTGGTGTCATTTCTATATTGTCAGCACCTGTTTATTGCTAAAGGTGAGTTTAATTACAAATTACAGGAGCATCACAAACTTGGAATGCAATTCTTTCTTACAATTTTGAGAAGGTGCCAATAATTTTGTCCAGTCCATTTTTGGAGTTTTGCGTGGAATGTGTCAGATTTGGCTTTTTTTCTCTCCACTTTTTGTGTCATACAAATACAAACAAAAGAAATAAACATAAGAATGCCTAAACATTTGTAATTGCAACAATGTTCTGGCCGAAGTGGTGCATTATCTGACAGAAATGCAGCAGTGACAATATTTTTGGCCATGACTATATGTCTTATATACCTCTTGTTATTTGCTCATCAGGTGTGTTCAGCTAACTCTAGAGCTAACTTTTCAAGGGTTAAACATATGCAATAATAGAATACTCTAACACAACAGATCATTTTCCTTTTGCATTTGTATGTCCCTAAGCATTGAGGAAGTGTGGTACTTATGTGTATGGTGAGTACAGTTTGTTTGCAGTGTACAGGCTACAACATCATAGACCAGACCATTATCTGGGAATAAATTCCCCCTCCAACCTCTGTTGCCAAATCACTACTGAGCATGTTGTCACTTATTGTTTTCCAGCTTCTACTGAGTATTCTCAGATATATCATTATAAGGAATATTATGCCATAATATATCAGCCTTTACCTCCTTTTTTACCATGAAATAATTTTCAACTGTAATCTGTATAACTGTAATAGAAATAAAATGTAAAACTTTTCAGACTGTTCCATAGAGGTTCGTACATCAATATTTCAATTAGCATTTCGGTATTCATTTTAATGTGTTTTTTTTGTCATTCAACTGAATGTTGTATTTTTGTTAAATTAAATATACTAGAATGTTCCATTTATTTGCAAAAATTAATATCGGAATCTTCAGCAATTATTCAGTATTCATTCTGAAGATATTCAGCAAATATTCACATTTGTAACAAATGTGCAGAAACAAGTTCATTCCTAGTTATAGCATTACAAAGGCTAGAAGGGAACATATTAATTTACTGTGAGACCTTGCTTACCCTCTTTCTTCCTCCTTATCTCCTTTTGCCCAGCACTGAGACATTGTGTTGGGGAAATGGTGACAGATTAGTACAATATTTTGTATTAAATGTCTTTCAACCTGTTATAGACAACAATGTTTAACAATGTGGGAACCTTACATGAGTCAGAGAGTATAATTTATTACAGTTAGATTACGTTTTATAACTTCCCCTAATTTGTCTTGCTTATAAAGATATATTGAATTTTGTAATTGAAAATAAGTAATTCTGATCGTATATTCTCTCTCTTTTTCTCTCATGCAATAAACTTCTGTCAAGATAAAATATGTATTTATAAAGTGCCTTGCCATAGACTTCTTAGATAATCTCGCCTGAGTGGAGAGCTTTATATACAACAGTATACAACAGAAGTGAGTACACCACTGTGCAATATCACTTAAAGGGATAGTCTACATGATTTGTTTTAATGTTTAAAAATTTCGGTTTGTTTCTAAGCACCAGCAGACAGTGCATTTTATTAGCTTTTAACAGCTAGACAGCGGAAGTTCATGTGTGCCATATAGATAACATTGTGCTCACTCCCGTGGAGTTAAAGGGACATTGTACACTAGATTTTACTTTGCATAAATGTTTTGTAGATGATCCATTTTGATAGCCCATCTGGGAGTCTTTTTGTAACAATGTATACTTTTGCTTATTTTTTAATAACATTGTTCCGATTTTCAGACTCCTAACCAAGCCCCAAAGTTTTAGATATAGACCCAGGTCTACATATTCCTGTGGCTCCTGTTTGTATAATCTGTCTTTTCATATGCAGGAAAGGGGGCAGGGGGGGGTGTCTGCTCTTAATGTTTTTGCAGTCCATTTCACTGGGTGTCCCAGCCTAACCTCATCAACAGTGCAAAACTGGGAGCTTCTAAATACATTTTTAAAAAGGTTTTATACAGGATTTTTAGATTAGTATATGCATATTCCTTGGTTTAAGCAGGAACCAGGACTGATTGGCTAAAATGCAAGTTTGTAAAAAGCACTGAGATAAGGGGGCAGTCTGCAGAGACTTAGATACAAGGTAATTGTAGAGGTAAAAAGTATACTAAATTAACAGTGTTGGTTATACAAAACTGGGGAATGGGTAATAAAGGGATTATCTATCTTTTTACAAAATAAAAATATTACAGTAATTGCATTAGGGTATTTGCTCTTTTATAAAATTAAAAATGGTTTACATTTGCTATATTAAAAATACAGGCCACACAGTAGGAACTGTTTCTTCTTTGGTTCCTTTATTTTCAATAGTCTTTCTACAGTATTTGTTTTTGAGTGTTCATAAGAGGAAATACTCCACTTGCCAACTTAGAAATAATGAAATTATTGAAAGGTGATGCAATTTTGAGTAATTTGACATCTTAGTGATATTGCACAGGGTGTACTCACTTCTGTTGTATTCTTGGTATCTGCCCCCTCTCTTTCTATGTTACTCTCTTTGCACCCCTCTATCTCCATCTATATAATTATATTCTGTCTTTATCCTCTACTCCATAGCTCTGCTTTTCTAACTATAAATCCCTGTCTTTGTATCAAACAAGTTTGTTTATTCTGTGTGAAATACTTCAGTAGGGAGTGAAAAACTGTTTACAGGCGTTAGTGTAACTACCATGATCATCACTGTATTATGTAAAGCAAAGTGAAAGCAAAATAATCAGTGCATGGAAAACCTGAATTGTGCAGTGACTAACAGATCACTGTTTGTCTAGTGAATTATTCTATTGGGAATCACCTTGATGGGGAAGAAAGCAAATCTTGTATAAATTACAATGAATAGTTATGTAGACTCATCGCTAAAACATTCAGCAGGGACAAAAAAAAATGTAATTGTGCATCCTGTGCATTCTCTAACCCACTGTTGGAAACTGGAGCCCAAAATGTTTCTAAAATGTATATCTTAGGCCTCTCATATAGGATCTTGCATCATTTTAAACTTACTTTTCTGAAAGCAAAAAAATACTATACTATATCCATGTTACACTGCTATCTCACCCAGTATAAAGATGTATGTGCTCTAACTCCTCATGTCTGATCAGGGCCGCCACTAGAAATTTTGGGGCCCCTGACTTAACCATTCATCAGGGCCCCTCCCCCTTTGACATGCAATTTTTGACCAAGTTACTAAAACGTATATGCACTTTATTCTTAAGTGTAGTCAAACTTGAAAATGTTGTAAAGGTAGTAACACACAAACACAGAAATACACAGACACACTCATACACTGAAACACACACTCACACATAAGGATTCAGATATAGACACTCTAGCAGACACGCAAAAAACACACTCAGACACAGACATCCAAACAGACACTCAGCACTTGTTTACATTGACCTCACAAGTAATGAGGTATGTCATGAGATGCAGGACACATGCAGGACACAGCAAAGATGGTACAATTCTATTTTATTGTAGAGCAGGGAAATATACATCTGGTAGTATTGATCTCACTAAGTAACTGCGACACAGATAAACGGACCTAAGCCCCGCCCCCAATCTGGTGACATCACATCCCACTCTCATCACATCTTCCCCCTTTTCAAAGGACAAAGCATACATTTTTTCATTTGAATATAACAAATAACAAGGTATACAACAACAGTTTTGTATAGTATATAACAAGTTACAGAAAATATAAATGAAGAGAAAAGTACTGGCACTAACAGCTAAGGTATGTGATCCCACAATCAATGAGTAATTCTCAATACACAAGAGGGGGTCAATACACCCAGGTGGAGGATAAGAAATATAGGAGGTTATTTACAGTGAAGAGGTAGAATTATAAGTGAATTGTATCAGCAAGTGATCAATGTTAAAAACAGCAAGACAGAAGTCAATGATTCTAAAAAGATATAAGTGTATTTAATACAATAAAATAAGAGTCAGATATGATAGCACACGTAGTGTCTAGTGTGATGTGGATAGAGAAAATACCTAGCTCTAAGGATGAGCTCGAACAAGCAAATTGCAATAGGTAGATATTTAAAAACTATCTAAAACACTAGTTAAGAGTTAATCCTGGCTAGAAAATATGTATTAACAATAATAATCACAGTGCTCTAACTAGAGCTAAAATTCACTAAGTGTGATCAATGTACATAAATGAAATTGAGAGGCAAACTAAAATACATTCAAGGCAATGCTGACTGACTGGACGTCCAGTTTAAAAATAGTACATATAAAACATAAAATAATAAAAAACAGCGAGTGGGCTGTCACACAGAACAAAGGTGTTTGCTGCCCAATAGAGCAATCGTCTCTATAGCAGACAGTGATCAGAACAATGACCGGTCATATATATAGATCTAGGGTGGCTAATAGCAAGCAGGATGGCTGTAGGAACAGTGAACAGTTCACTCTCATATGTAGTTGATCTTGCTCTGACGAGTATTGGATCAAGCTATCATATGAGAGGGGTACCTGAGGGTTGCCGGCTTGTAGTCTGTTGTGAGGGTGGCTACCAGGAGCCGTACCAAAAGATTGAATGAAGTAGGAAATCCCCTTGTTAGAACTTGGGTCCTTTGGGTCTTTATACTCCTCTCGCGGACCGTTTACTTTACCGCTGTCCTCTGGGCTGACAGGTGCGGTGCCGGTCGCTGGGGCTGTGTCAGATTCTCTCAGCTGTTGTAAGTGACGCCTCCGCTTACGTTCTGGATGAACTAAGCAAAGAAAAAATCTATTTTCTTGATCTTGACATTATATTGGAAACAGATAAATTTACTACAAAAACCTTTTTTAAGAAAGTTGACTCAAACAACTTCATACACGCAGATAGCTGCCATTTGCCAAAATGGAAAAATAATATCCCCAGAGCGCAGTTCCTGCGAATAAGAAAGAATTGCTCTAACATAATAGACTATAAGGAACAAGCAAAAATCCTGAGCTCAAAATTTAGTGAAAAAGGATATGAGGATAAATTGATAGAAGACAATCTTAAGGAAATTAGACTTACAGATAGACATCAATTATTAAAATATAAAGATAAAACTACAACAGAAATTAAAGGAACTGATGAGATAGTAGTCCCCTTCATAACACAATACAATGGGGAACACAAAAGAATAGAGAGAATTATTAAAAAACATTGGCATCATGTCAGAGAGGACCCCATTATAGGAGACAAAATTTCCAAAAATCCAAAATTTATCTATAAAAAAGCGAGAAATCTAAAAACCATATTAGCACCTAGTGAATTCAAAACGAAAAATAATTTAAAAGAACAAGACCTATCAGGTAATCCATTATATGGATTTTTTCCTTGCCATTGCTGTAGATCATGCAATTATAGCAGCAAAATTAAAGAATACAAATCAACACAAACCGATGAGACATTCCCCATTAAAGACACAATACGCTGCACTGATAAGGGCATAATCTATTTATTACAATGTAGCTGTAAAAAACAGTATTTAGGGGAGACCTCAAGAACGTTAAGAGAACGAATAAGAGAACATCTCTGCATAATAGAAAAAGGGAAAATGGACACACATTTGTATAAACACTTTAGAGATGTACACAATAACAAAATTAAAGATCTCTCTTTTTGGGGTATAATGAAAGTGAAGCCAGATTGGAGAGGAGGAAACTTTGATACCAAGTTACTCAAAAAAGAGGCAGAATTAATATATAACATGAAAACCTTACACCCATTAGGGCTTAACTCAGAATTGGATATAACACCATTTATGTTTGATGAATAGAAAAAACTATGGGAACATACCAACATATGCACCTTATTGTGATATTGTTTCTTATTCTACTACCTGTTAATTATCTCTGTTCACTACTGTTTGATAACCACTATGTATCTAAGAGGTTTCTACTCTGTGAGCTGTATATACATACTAAAAAGAAAAAACACCACTCTATAAAGTAATTAACCTGTTTAAAATTGTTTAGTTTATAGATTTCCCTATATATGGTCACCAAAGGGTGTGTTTTTTGATTAGTACTGTGCTAAGTGCAGAATGTACAGATATTTATTTGTCTTTTAAATAAAGGACTATGACTGCTTTTTATTAAAGGTATCTTTATCTGAACCACCTTAAGAGAGCCTTTAGAAGTTTTCCACACCCCTATATTAAGACTAACCTATCAATAGCAAGAGGAGGGGTATTTAATAGCACCCAATACTGACACTAAACACTTCTTGAAAAAGCCCCAAGGAAGTGGGGAAATGCGTTGAAGTTTGGCACTTTGTTTGGCACTTTGTTCTAGAAAAGAAAATATCTGTCATATCCCAAGCGTGAAATTAAGACGTTTGGTGAGCTCTGTCATTTGAGCAGACCTACTTTGGAAACATTCCAAACTGGAAACCCAGCTGATGACGACCACACGCAAAGCATCCAGAACGTAAGCGGAAGCGTCACTTACAACAGCTGAGAGAATCTGACACAGCCCCAGCGACCGGCACCGCACCTGTCAGCCCAGAGGACAGCGGTAAAGTAAACGGTCCGCGAGAGGAGTATAAAGACCCAAAGGACCCAAGTTCTAACAAGGGGATTTCCTACTTCATTCAATCTTTTGGTACGGCTCCTGGTAGCCACCCTCACAACAGACTACAAGCCGGCAACCCTCAGGTACCCCTCTCATATGATAGCTTGATCCAATACTCGTCAGAGCAAGATCAACTACATATGAGAGTGAACTGTTCACTGTTCCTACAGCCATCCTGCTTGCTATTAGCCACCCTAGATCTATATATATGACCGGTCATTGTTCTGATCACTGTCTGCTATAGAGACTATTGCTCTATTGGGCAGCAAACATCTTTGTTCTGTGTGACAGCCCACTCGCTGTTTTTTATTATTTTATGTTTTATATGTACTATTTTTAAACTGGATGTCCAGTCAGTCAGCATTGCCTTGAATGTATTTTAGTTTGCCTCTCAATTTCATTTATGTACATTGATCACACTTAGTGAATTTTAGCTCTAGTTAGAGCACTGTGATTATTATTGTTAATACATATTTTCTAGCCAGGATTAACTCTTAACTAGTGTTTTAGATAGTTTTTAAATATCTACCTATTGCAATTTGCTTGTTCGAGCTCATCCTTAGAGCTAGGTATTTTCTCTATCCACATCACACTAGACACTACGTGTGCTATCATATCTGACTCTTATTTTATTGTATTAAATAAACTTATATCTTTTTAGAATCATTGACTTCTGTCTTGCTGTTTTTAACATTGATCACTTGCTGATACAATTCACTTATAATTCTACCTCTTCACTGTAAATAACATCCTATATTTCTTATCCTCCACCTGGGTGTATTGACCCCCTCTTTTTGGCCCTTGTGAGAGGGACCATTTTCTGTACTTGGCTGGTAGAAATAAGCGCTGATTCATACTTCTTTTTCAAAACAGAAAATATAAATAACATGAATTACATCCTGACTTGAACATCAGGGTAGACTACCCTAGTCCACATTGACCATGGGGTTATTCTGCCCATACTTCCGATCACTGTTCTAACTAACGTTAATCCCGATATCGGGCCGGAAGTTTCACCACTCTTCCACTTGATGTAACTCTACATGAACTATCCTCTGATACAGAAGAAGGTGATTGAGAGTCTGCTGGAGGCAAAGACATATCCCCACTGTGATCTTGCTGAGGGGAAGGCACCCCTTTTAAAACAGGGGATCCCACCGGCGGATGGTACTGAGGCATCAAGTTCCAAACTCTCAGGTACAGGCTGAAGATGTTTTCAATTATGGCGTGTAACTGTCCCTCCATCAGTAAGGACTACATAAGACCTTGGTACTGGAGAGCGTCCAATTACCGTAGCAGGCATCTTCCATTTCTTCTCATCATCCAGTTTAATTCTGACACTTTGCCCCACATTCAGCTCCTGCAAGGGCCTCACAGAATGTCTCCTGTCGTAGAAGAATTGATAGCCCTTTTTTGCCTCATCATCCCTCCTAAGGAGTTCGTCCCAAGGAATAGATCTGGTTGGCTGGAAGACCCCGACAGAGGGTAAAGTGGTGCGAATCTGGCATCCTAGCATCAGCTGTGCTGGGCTAAATGCTGTGGTTAGAATGGGAGTCGCCCTATAGGACAAGAGGGCCAGGTACGGCTCAGATTGCTTCAAAATGAACTTTGTTGTTTGAACTGCCCTTTCAGCCATTCCGTTGGCATGTGGACTTGACGTGGAATGTACAAAATCATATTCTCTGCTGAAAGACCTGAACTCTGTGGAAGCAAACTGCATTCCGTTATCACTCACCAGCTCCATTGGTATGCCCCACCTAGCGAACAGGCTCTTGAGACGAGTGATAACGGCTTGACTTGTGATTTCATTCAAAGGTTTCCAAATTTCCAAATACCGGGAATAGTAGTCGATCACGACTTAGAACTTTTTTTCTGTGCACAAATCAGCAGCTATTTTCTGCCACGGACCTGCAGGCAGCGGAGTAGAAATCAAGGGCTCCCTTCTCTGAGTAGGCCGGCGTTCCCGGCAAAAGGCACATTTAGACACATGGCTTGCAATGTCGGAACTGATCCCAGGCCACCATACTGCCATAGCTGCCCTTTCTCTGCACTTTGTAATGCCTAAGTGGCCATCATGAATCCTGTTTAACATCTCCTGCCTCATGCTGACAGGAGTAACAATGCGGTCCTGGAACAGCACCAACCTATCCAGCTCCGTGAGCTGCGACCTCTCTGACTGGTAAGAACTTAAAGACATCCAGGCCTTTTATGTACTTTATAACTTATTGAAGGTCTGTATCTAAATATGTCTCTTTCTTTATTTGTTCTAGCTTCCCTGAAGAGATGGACTTGGAGGCCAGAACTGAATCTACATACACTTTCACAACCGATTCCGTTGAAGACTCTTCAGCAGCAGCCAGCGGGAGCCTGGACAGTGTATCTGCCACAACCAGTTGTTCCCCGGCACATGCACTGCCTGAACGTTGAACCTGAGCAGCCTCATTAGAAGTTTCTGGCATCTTAGGGGTGTTTTGTCAATATCATAGGAGTTGATTAGAGGGACTAGTGGTTTATGGTCAGTCTCCAGACTAAATTTCTCTAAACCCACTAGGTAACGCTGAAAGCGCTCACAGGTCCAAACTGCCGCCAGGCACTCTTTCTCAATTTGGGCGTATTTTGACTCAGCAGCCGTCAGTGTATGGGAACAGTAGGCGATGGGCTGTAGTTTGTTCTCATTCAACTGCAGGAGGGTGGCCCCTAACCCATAACTGCTTGCATCAGCACTAACCACAGTCTTTTTGGAAGGGTCGTAGAACCCCAACACTGGGGCAGACCCCAGCACAGACTTGACCTGCATAAAAGATTCTTCCTGTGAAGGTCCCCAGACCCAGGCAACATCTTTCTTTAGCAACTCTGTGATAGGGTGTAGTATAGGGGATAAATCTGGGAGGAACCTGCCCACATACTTTACAAGGCCCAATATTTGTCTCAGCTCATGTACATCAGAAGGACTTTTCATCAAGAGCTGGACAGATAGCTCAGCATGCTAAGGCACTGTGGCTGAGCTCTGTAGCAACCCAAGGGTTGCAGGTTCGATCCCCGGCAAGGTCCACTCAGCCTTTCTTCATTCTGAGGTCGATAAAATGAGCAGCGCCTTGAGACCCTTACAGGTGATTAGCCATGCTTTACAAGTACCCCATATATAGATACATACATCTGTTCTTGATGCCATCCCCATTGATGATATGCCCAAAGTAACATAACTCAGCTTTCATAAAATGGCATTTCTCTTTATTTAACTTCAGCCCGGACTCTCTATTAGTCTGCAGCATGCAGCTCAGTCGCTGATCATGTTCCTCCAATGTAGACCCATACACCAAGATGTCGTCCATGACGACTGCTGTGCCCACGTGGTCTCTTAGGAGATAACCTATTTCTCTTTAAAAGATTTCAGGAGCAGAGGATATCCCAAAGGGGAGTCTGCAGAAGCAAAACCGACCTACCGGTGTGATGAAGGTAGTCAGTTTGTGGCACTTTGGATCTAGAGGCATCTGCCAGAAGCTGCTAGAAGCATCCAACTTCGCCCCAGCCAATTTCGGAGCTATGTCTTCAAGTGTTGGCAGCACATATCTCTCTCTCTTCACCGCCTCATTCAGCCTTTTCAATTCTACGCAGATGCGTACTTTCCCGTCCTTCCTCGCAACAGGCACAATGGGGACACACCAGTCAGTTGCTTCAACAACCTCTTTAATAATCCCCATATTCTTCATACGCAGAAGCTCCTTCTCCACTTGAGGCATGAGTGGGAACGGAATTCTATGGGGAGTGGTAAAGCTGTATGGGACTGCGTCACCTTTAAGTGTTATACGGACTGGGTTGCAATTCAGTAGGCCCAATTCACCAAACATATCTTCTGAGATTTCATTCACTCTGGCTACTAGGCCCAAACCACAGGCTGCTTTTCTGCTCAATAAATTGTTAACACACTGACCTCTAATCACATGCACCCACATGGTGAATTTCCTTTGCTTGTACTCGCAGCTGGCAAGAAATTTTCCCGCACAATCAATGTGGCCACCAGGACTATGAACTTTTGTTGTAACTTTTGCCAGCTGGGGCTGTCGAGGCAGTTTTATGAATGCTGCAAGGGACATTACAGTGATGTCTGCCCCTGTGTCAATCTTTGGCTCCCATCACAGTAAGAGTAACCCTCCAATCATCTTCTGAACCCAGCCGTTCAACAACAGACCCCACAAAGGACACTTCTTGACCCTCCTGGTTGCTATCCACCTGCATATCCTTAATATATTCAGTCTTACACACCACTTCAAAATGGCCCATCCTGTTACATTTTCTACATCTTTTGTCTTTAGCAGGGCATATGACACTCTGATCATGGGCACGGTTGCACCATGTGCATCGGGCATGCTGCGCCCATCCACTTCTAGGCCTATCTGTTGTCTTAGGTCTACCGCTCACACTGTGCCTTTCACTAGCAGCTCTCTTGAACTGCTGCACTTCATCCACAATACTCTCAGACCTCAGATCAGCACTTTGCTTTTTCACCAGTTCACTCTGGCGAGCCATCCTAATAGCCCCATCTAATGTTAAATCAGACTCTAACTGTAGCTTCAGTGAGACTTCAGCATCTGCAATTCCAATTAATATTCTGTCTCTGATTTGCTCTTCTTTAGCAACACCAAACTCACAGAATTCAGCTAGTTCATACAGGCTGCGCACAAATGATTCCACAGATTCTCCCACACGCTGAGAACATTTGTGAAAACAAGTCCTCTCATGAATCACATTTCTTTTGGGCACAAAGTGGGCACTGAGTTTATTCATAACTATTTCAAAGTCAAATTCTTCCCCTTCTTGGAAAGTAAAAGCATTGAACACTGGCTCCACATCTTTCCCCATAGAGTATAAAAGAGAATTCACTTGTACTTCACCACTCTCCTTGTCCAGCTTGGAAGCAATCCTGAAGCGCTGAAACCGCTGACGTCATGTGGGCCAAGCTGCAGTCTGAGAGAAATCAAAAGGCTCAGGTGGGGTAAACTTTGACATCGTCATTGATCAGGAAACAGACGCGCAGGCAAGAACTTCTGACAACATGTCATGAGATGCAGGACACATGCAGGACACAGCAAAGATGGTACAACTCTATTTTATTGTAGAGCATGGAAATATACATCTGGTAGCATTGATCTCACTAAGTAACTGCGACACAGACAAAAAGACCTAAGCCCCGCCCCCAATCTGGTGACGTCACTTCCCACTATCATCACAAGGTAGACTACAGTTTTGTCAAAAAAGGAGATTTAGAAAACAAAATATGGAGACTTTTTGTCAAGGAAGATACCAAATAAATGATGACAGCAGCATGCAGTGGCTGAAAGGAAGGGCCCTGAACTGCCTAAACAATAATTGAAAGGTTAAATGGTGGATTGGTGACTTCTGGAAAAGTCTCATTAGTCTCAAAGTCTGTAGAAAGATGTAAATAATCAGTAGTAAGGTCAAAATGTCCTAAAAAGGAACAGACAATGGACACACACATACAAGCTCAAACACAAACTTGCACATACACCCAAGGAAACACACAAGACAGAGACAGCCTCAGAAAGCACACAAAAGCATACACAGAGACACCCACAGAAAACACACAAAGACATACACACACACAGAGATACAACCACATAAAACACACAAAGACATACATACACACACACACACACCCTCACTGAGACATCCACAGAAAAAACACAAAGACATACACACACTCTCACAGAGACACCCACATAAAATGCACAGACATACACACACCCTCACAGAGACACCCACAGAAAACACACAGACGTACGCACACACCCTCACAGACATCCACAGAAAATGCACAGACATACCCACCCACCCTCACAGAGAGACCCACAGAAGAAAAAAATACATACACATTCATAGAGACACAAACAAAAGCACAAAGACATAAACACAGACACCCACAGAAACACTCACAGGAGGTAACATTTCTGCACATTGCACCCCCTAAATCAACAGTGTGTGACATGCATGATAAAAAAAAATAGCAGAAATTAAGAGATCACTTTTTAAAGAATCATATTTGTAAATGTGCAAACAAAAATAATTCTGTGAATTCAAAATTGTACATTAATGATCTGGATAGATGGCTAGATGAAGAAAAGTACTTTTTCCCCCCCATTTTCCCCAACCAAGAGCACCACTTCAAATATAGTGTACAAATGTTCCCATCTGTCAGCTGTATTTATGGATTTTGAAAATGCTGTTCTCTATATGGTCTTGGTGGAACTATATGCTGTGGTACTTATACCATTAGATCTGGCTATATGCAGGATTTAGGCTTGTTTGTATATATTTCAAACTTAAGTCAGCTGTAGTGTAAACTGAACAGTGTTAAGTTAACCTGTCTCATTTCAAACACTGAGCAATCTTAGTTTGAGAGTATAAGGGGATAAATTTCTTACCTAAATCCATTCAAGATATACCAACCCAGAAACTTAATAACCCATACATTCAATAAAGACACAAAACTCAGGGTTGGGAAGAAAAACCAACCTCCCCGAACGGGGGGAGGGGTTGCTTTATTAACAGAATTAAATAATTAAATAACAACTGCTACTAGCTGGCAAGATACCCTGTCCTAACAACCCACTAAGGGGTGTGGCCGCCCTGGGAATGAGGACGCCTAGTCGCCGAGGGGCTAGGGATTGGTCGGCTCGCTCATTCGGACGCCCTCATTCCCATTCGCCCAGTGAGCCGACCAATCCCTAGCCCCTCGGCGACTAGGGTCCTCAACGCTCACTGTCTTCTATCCTTGTCCTATGAATTATCCTTGTTGCCACACCCCTTTCCACCCTGAGAAAGCATGACGCCATGCAAACTCCCAACTACCTACCGGGTTGTGGGGTCTCCAAACTGGATAGACATCGGTCCCCCAGCCAAAAGACTGTTAGTCCCGACGGGAGACCCCATACTACTCATTATCGCCCTTGGGCTTACAAAGGTCCACATGACTATGCAGCCCCCTGCCAAGGGAAAACTAAGCCAGCTTAAATCTCGTACCACCGTCCATCTGCATCAGCGCCTGTAAAGGAATGACGTAAACCACAGGGAGGGCTGGGAGGGCAGACAAGAAACTTTTCTAAGGGGATAAATTTCTTACCTGAATCCATTCAAGATATACTAACCCAGCAACTTAATAACCCATACATTCAATAAAGACACAACACTCAGGGTTGGGAAGAAAAACCAACCTCCCCCAACGGGGGGAGGGGTTGCTTTATTAACAGAATTAAATAATTAAATAACAACTGCTACTAGCTGGCAAGATACCCTGTCCTAACAACCCACTAAGGGGATGTGGCCACCCTGGGAATGAGGACGCCCTCATTTCGCCTACTTGTTCGCTCAAGGAAGATCGCCCAGCGAGCCGACCAATCCCTAGCCCCTCGGCGACTAGGGTCCTCAATGCTCACTGTCCCTTCCTTCTATCCCTGTCCTATGAATTATCCTTGTTGCCACACCCCTTTCCGCCACCCCAAAAGAGGACACGGTACTCTTGCCCCCACTAACACAAACAGGAAGCCAGGACCTGTCTGATATTCTCCAAAAACAACTCTGTACCCTTATCTGACAGGTGTACCTGATCCTTTCTAAACAGACCCACATCATCAATCTTAATGTTCTCATGTGCCACCACTTTACCTCCGGTTGTCAATACAACCCTACTCACATCCCTATTAAGTTTCCGCTTTACTCGGAAACCCGCCTTCCTGGTAGCCATGTGCCTCCAAACATTTCGTGAAATAATCTTTGACCAAATAATGGTTACGCCCTGAAACTGAGCCTGCAACCATTTAATGTCCGACACCATAATGTCCAATAAATCTCCCATAGGCATTGTCCCTACATCGTTTCCACCCAAATGTAGAAAAATAACGTGAGGCTTGCCCCATCTCCTCCTAGCCTCTGCCACTTGTTCTGGTAAATGCTTCCACATCATACCCCTCCTGCCTAACCACCTAATTGACAATTTTGCGGACGGCAGTCCCAACTGCTGTCCTCCCGGCTGTGACGCAGCCCGAATAGCCGCCCAATGGATATAGGAATGGCCGACAATCCATATCCGCCTGCAAGCTGCAACCTGACCTGAAAAGACATTAACAACCATAAGGTCCTGGC
Organism: Bombina bombina; assembly: GCF_027579735.1. Classification (NCBI taxonomy): domain Eukaryota; kingdom Metazoa; phylum Chordata; class Amphibia; order Anura; family Bombinatoridae; genus Bombina; species Bombina bombina. The sequence continues at coordinate 562,265,289 of NC_069504.1, forward strand.
TTCCCCAACACCCAACCCAACCACAACATTTCAAAACACGAACTAACTCTAAATCTAACCTATCACTGATCAAGTGGCCTGATATATCTCTTGTATTGTGCTGACGACCATCTCCTCAATGCCTTTATCTGCGTTTCAGAGTGCCCTGCCATAGCAGCGTCCGTGACCAAACCTATTCGAAAAGAATGCGGTGCCACAACTGCCGGGTTCCACCCCAATCTACTTACTACCCTCTTTAAAACTGCCCTATACTGAAATTGGGATAAGTAAGAGCCATCCTCATGTACCAAAAAAGGCCCACTCACATCGGGCCTAACTGCTATGAATCTGTTGCATAGATGTACCGGACAAATAGACGGCTCCACCTGCGACAGCAAGTTGAGCCATCTACCTTTCCCTGCTTGATCTGTCTTAGATCTAGCAACCAAAACCAACACTGCCCCATCCTCTAACCTCACGAACAGTCCTGCACCCTGTAAACTTCTGGATCTGGACACTAACTCACTTATCCTGAGAGCCGCAAAGTATTGGAATCACAAACCCCATCTAGTTGCCCTATAAACTGCGCCAACCTAGCCCTGGTAATTGGTTCCCTTGTATCCCTACTTCTGCCCCCTAGTCTACGCACCCCCTTCAATGCTGTCCTGGCTATAAAGCTCCTGGTTACATCCTCCACCCCATATAGCTTTGAGAAAAAGGCGACTGCTGCCACTTTCCCTCCTATAGCCCCAGGAGAAACCCACGCTATCCCCAGCACGCCTAACCAACTAATAATACAACCGAAGGATTCTTCCATGTGGCGTTATAAACATTCAAAAATTTACCCCACTCACTCCAAGCAACGCTGTAAGCCTGCCAAGTCCTAGGAGCCAATGCACCCTTTAGTAGTCTTAACGCCGCTCCCCAGAATTCGCCACCTGCCAGAAATATGTTTGGACAAGCGTTACCTCCGTCTCCCCTGTCGGCATATTTAACACTTCTACTCCGAAAGCCCCAAACCTAACCTAACTCCCGCCAAACAAACGTTTCAACAAACCTTTCCTAATTAACTCAAAACTTTGAACACCTGTAGTGTCTAACTTTTATAACTTCAAACCACAGCCGATCTTAAGGAAGCCCCTTTCCTTAAGCATCCTAAAACCTTAATTATTGCTACGGGGACCACCGTAGAACGCGCCCCTGCCCGATGCACCCTGTCTGGATTGCTGCTCGCCACTAAAACTGTCCCTTTTCCGAGTAAAGTCGTTCCCCGGGTGTGCCCCCGCAATATATACATATGTGCCTAAAAAGACACTGCATACCCCTGTCACACAGTTTCTCCTGAAACCGCCAGCATTCCCTGCCCCCTCTCTTACGAAACAAGTGGCTCTGCTGCCCAGAACCAATAGGTTTCTCTGTAACCACCGCTGACCCTTCCATAAGATCAAGATTGGACCATAAGTCCATCTCTTTCATCCCAAACGTAAGGACTGGATTTGCCTCTAAGGTTCGCCGAAACTGAGCATCATATTGACGCCAAGCAGTACCCTTCCCACGCTCGTGGATGTCGTCAATGACTTCCATATATTTCAGTATATTCACGGCCTGGTTTGGATTTGCTTCTATATAGCAAGAAGCAAGCACTCTAAAGTACCTCATCCATTCCTGATAGGTCTCAGGCCTCTTCACTTTCTTATCGCCCGTCCCATCTTCTGCCATTTCCCTAACCTGATACGCTGCCCTGGATAATTCAAAAATTTTAACATAGCGCCCTTCCCTAATTTTTCTAGCTATCTTAGGTTTCAAATGCGAGTGCAAATAATTAATTATGCAGGGATAAGTGTCTGCTGTCCCTGCTACCCTGGATTTCTTTCCCTTACTAGCCTCCTGCCCTACTATCAAACTTGAAGACCCCACGACTTCGCTACCAAACGGCCCCTTGCCCACACTACCCACCTTGGGCGTCTTACCCACCAATCTACAACTTTTTTAAACAACTTCTTATGTCCCTCATCCTTAAGGCTCGTGGAGCTATCCGAATCCCCAGATGTGGAGGACTCACTCTCCCTAAGGTGTGGTGCAATCAACAACTTACCACTTCCTGACACCGCTGCTGCAGCTGTCGCCCCTGCTGTTGTCACTGCTGCCTTGCTTCCAGAAGCTGCCTCACTGTGCGATGCCATAGCCCTCTCCTGCACGCCACTATTCACATCCTCCACGGTCTCATTATTGTTTCCCACCTTCGAAACAGAAGAAACAGAGGAAGCACCACAGGCAGAAGCAGACAGCCCAGCCGACCCCCCAGCCACCTCCTCAGAAAAACCAGTCCCCACTTTACACCTCCTAACCCTATTCTTGGCTAGCAGCCTTTTTTGAAGGCTAGACATTAAATCCATGTGCCCCACTCTAACACTTGCCAAACTTCTCCTAGGCGTTACAAAATTCCCTACTGGTCCTTTTATTGTTTTTTGTCTAGTGGAAACAGGCTTATCTACGCCTGCAACAGCTCTCATGTTGCTTACTGCTTTACATTCTAACTCCCTCTCATCCAGATTTACACTTTCTTTCCCTTGAATTACTAGTTGCCCAGGGGGAACAGGCTTATCTACGCCTGCACCTGCATGTATCCCACTTGTCAACCCTGCTCCATCAACTGCTCGTTGCATAGGGGCAACAGGCTTATCTACGCCTGATTTAGAAGTTTTCTGTCCTGCGACACCCCTTACCGCACCCGCCCCCCTCTTAATGCTCCGGCCCCTCCCCCCCCAATACCCACAGCATTACCCTTAACTGAGCGGGTAAGAGACCCACGGGACCCCCTGCCTACCTGAGGTGCCCCCCTTACCTGCCCGGAACCTGCTCCACCCGCAACCGGCACCGCGCCCACGCCAGACATAGCCGCCGACTCCTCTTGTCGAAACTTCGACGACCCAGGAACCAAAATGGCGGCCAGGACAGAGGAGGGCGGAACCAAGTCTGGCACGCGCGCGGAACAGGAAGCAAGAGCGGAGAGAGACCCGGCCGGCCATGTGGCTCTAAGAACGGAGCCCCCGGCCTACCCTCCATGTCCTGCTGGCCTGAGACGAATGTCGGCGAGGGGAATCTCACCGGGCTCCACTGTGAAAAGCGGAGCTCCGGAGAATGTAACAGCAGTTCATCTGCTGCCCCCCTCTCAAGGTCTGAGGCAAATGTTGCCATGAGGGACCGAGGAGGGGGAACACTGGGGGCAGAGAGGGAAAGGCCGGAAAAACTAGGGACAGAAAAACGGGTAGGAAAGTCCAGAGGCCCCAGGGTTAAGGTATGAGTAGGAAAAGAGATAGCAGAAGAAGAAACAAGGCTAGGAAGGGAGACAGGGGCAGAAAAAATAGGCCCAGAAGAAGGGCTAGAAACAGGGATAGAATATATAGGAAGAAAAGCTGTAGTAACAGGAAAGGCCCCAGCAGCAGAAAATACTGCAGGGGAAGAAATAGAAATAGGTACAGAAGACAGCGTAGAAACAATAGGGGGGTCACAGACGACCACAGCATCACCGGCTGATGTAACTACTGTCCTCTTCTTCCTTCCAGTTAAATCCTCTTCTTCATCAAACCTCCTTGGCGCCTTAGCAGACCTTTTGGATCTCTCCATGGTGTCACCTGCAAGACAAGAAACAGGTTAGTGATTTACTTTCTGTTTTACATTCCTTTTATCACTTCTGAATCTCCTCCCCTTATTCTCTCACTGTCAGCAAACTACACTCCCATTTTAACCCTTTCCTCTCTTTCCTTCCTTCAGCATAAATTCCCCCTTAATTTGTTTTGTCCCTAAATAGGTCCTACACTTTTCTTTTTATGCAGATTTAAAAATCTTAGATAAAATGCCTCCTTGCATCTGGAAAGTCCTTGCACATTTGTGTATTGAGGAGGAAATATTTCTGCATAAATATAGAATTTCTACAGTATTGTCAAATAATCATAAATACACTCCTGCATATTGCTAAAAAAAGATATGTTTTTGTGGACTCCTGGCCCCACCATACAACTACTACCACACTAAAGTTACAATCCGAAATTGCACAAAGAAATAAAAAAACATTTACTAAGTAAGTCCTACCTCCTCTGCAAATGAAAGTGATCTGTCGTCTGACTCAGGCACACACTGTAAAAACTTAAGTGCCAAGTCTGTCTCACACTGTGCATAGTGGTTTAGTGCACACGCAGAAATCCTCTCAAATTCTAATGCTTTACTCGGCTTGTAATAACATTTCCCATGCTCAATAGCACTCTGCTGTAGTACCCTATGGTGGCTGCCAAAATTTAAAAAAAAGGAGTCACCCCTGTCACCCCCTGATGGCGGCCCTGTGTCTGATTATCAATCAGTTCTACATATTCTAAAATGAAAGTTGTTAGCAACAGCAACAACAAAAGTGATAAAGAAGAGCAGTATTTCATATCTCTAAGCACTGGAATATTATTAAGTGTCTGACTATAGATGGTCTAGGGTTGGGGCAAGTGATAGAACCTAATTGGTCCAATGTCAGGGCAGATAAATTCATGTGTGCAATCTGGGCAAACTAGGGGAGAGATGTTTGCTTGTTTTTATGGAATGAATGATATGATTATCATTTCACACTTCAATAAAGAATACATTTTAGGATTTTATCAGTTCCAGGCATCTTAGAAAGTACCAGGAGAAAAGAGGAAATGGGCAACCACAGGACACAGATTCCAGATAAGGAACAGTTTGGAGCTCTAGTATTTCTTGCTATAGGGTTTAACATCACTGTTAATTATTATAAATCAATAAAAAAAGTGTTGTGAGCATATTAAATGTAAAGGTATATGATCTCTTGGGATAACCTCAATAATAATAGTATTGTGCAGCCTGCTAAAACAAAATCTCGCACACACTATTCTGAGCCACTAGATGGGCAAACAAGCATGCAGCATGCACAGGATGTGCTAATATTGAATAGAGTCAATATATAACTTTAATTATTATTATCGTTTTTTTTTGTAGAGGGCCAACAGATTCCACAGCGCTATATACATAGGTGGTATTCAAGGTAGCAATTATTGGGTTTAAATGGGTAGAGGGCCCTTCCTAGAGTCGCACTGTTGCCATCAGCTCTTATGGAGGTGATCTGCAAGCAGTTGGGCTCTTAGACTTACATTCTAAAGAGGTGTATGGCGGATAGCAATGAAGGAGAGGATCTGGTATTAGGAAAGGTTAGTGTAGGTTGTATGCATCCCTGAACAGAAGAGTATTTAATTGTTTTTACGTCGTGTTTTACATCACACTTCACGAGAGGGCTATGGGGACAAAGAAAACAATGAAAAATATAAAACATAAAGCAATATACCTCATTTAACAAAATGAAGCTGCATTATTCCGTGCAAAATTATTCTCAGATATGTAGGTACATTATCATGCATCTTACAGCTTGTAATTTCTGGCTAGGATCAATATTTGTTAAAAGTGATGGCAATTTCTTATTTCTAGTAAAGAGATGTATTTTAGTTAGATATTTCTTTAAAAATTTCTCAATAAGTAACCACCTTTCCGTGTCACTTTTCTTACCTGTAACCTACCAAACAATCATATTGTAGATACAGGTGTAAGGGAAAAGCATGCATATGTGAACTCATATTTTGTAATAATGGGTAAATAAATGTAAGGGTATTTAAATAGGGTTTTTTATTGTAAAAATGTGGATCTGACTGGGGAGAAAAAAATGTAAACACATATAGTGTATGCATTGTATCATGGCACCACTACTAGGGCTTTAGATATGTTGGCCAATACACTGCCAAGGTGCTGCCTCCGGCCTCCGGCCGACTTCTCTGTAGGTCCAATCTTAAATCTACTGTCTGTCCACTGATTTACCTAATCTGTCCACTACAGCTTCTGGACTTTTATGTCCTGCTACTGTTTGCTATTAATACATATCTGAAATAACCTGTATACATAACAAAACCTATAAAGCCACATCTGGCCTGTTGTTCATTGCAAGATGTCACTGAACGCCAGCAAATTCAGTCCTAAAAATTTGGAATCACAGATGGAAATATATAAATCAACATAGCTACTATTATGTTCTATTGTAACTATTTAAGGGGCCATGGGTACAAATAAACTGAAGACAGTAATATCTGTAGACAAGTAAAATCTACTGGAACTTACATTTTCTAAAGTTATGTATGTACAAGAATTTCGCTCATATTTATCATCAGGATATGTGAAGCATGTAATCAAAAGTCTGACGTCAACATTGTAAGCACATTCATCCAATTTACATAAGTATTACCACATACTTTGAGTTTGCTGCGACACTAAAACACTAAGGACCAGATTATGAGTGGCGCGCAAGCAATATCAGGGGTTATTGCGGCTGTTTGTGCGCATTGGATGTAGCACTTGTATTACAAGTTGAAAGTAAATATGATCACTTGAGTGCAACTGAATTTAATGTGCGTCGGGATAGCGCAACCTAAGAGCTCTGGTTAACTGTTTTGCAAAACAAAAATGTGACACGAAACACATCAAAAATGCATTTAAAAGTACAGTTACATTTATAATAACACTATCTAATAAAAATTATTGAAAAAAATGATTACACAAAAAAGTTATAAGGGCTCCAAGATATGAGGTCTCAGGTGTTAGAAGAAAAAAAAAGGAAGGCAAAGGGCTTTAACATAGAGATACATAAACATATATGTCTAAATATGTTTATGTATGTACATATGTATTTATATGTGTATTTATATGTGTATATATGTATTTACAGACATCTATACACATATAAACACATAAATACATATGTATACATATATAGACATATATAAACAGGTATAACTCATTTTATTGTGCTTTGCATTAGTGCGCTTCGCAGATATTTCTCTTTCTACAAATTGAAGGTTTGTGACAACCTTGGGTCAAGCAAGTCTATCGGCGACATTTTTCCAATAAATATACGCATATAAACACATAAATACACATGAATACACATATATACACCCTTTATATATATATATATATATATATATATATATATATATATATACACACAAACCGCCATCAAAAAGATTATGACTCTCTGAAGGCTCAGATGACAGTAAGCATGTTTTAGACATAATGCTATTGCAAAGTTAATAGAGCACAATATAGTGTAAACATAACTTTTACATGCACTAGAAAGCAAAAAACATTAGTGTGACTCACTTTATTGCTATATTCGCTTTATTGCGGTGGTCTAGAACCAGAACTTGCAATATCTCCCACCTGTAAGTGCATTGGAGCCCTTGGCAATCAAGTAGATGAAAACATGTAAAAGCATATTTATACAATATTCATATTTAATAAAGTGTTTAACTATGTATTTACTGTAAATATTTCACATTCCAATGTTTATATATATATATTTCTCCAACATTGGTGTGTCCGGTCCACAGCGTCATCCTTACTTGTGGGAATATCTCTTCCCCAACAGGAAATGGCAAAGAGTCCCAGCAAAGCTGTCCATATAGTCCCTCCTAGGCTCCGCCCACTCCAGTCATTCTCTTTGCCGTTGCACAGGCAACATCTCCACGGAGATGGTTAAGAGTATGTGGTGTTTAGTTGTAGTTTTTTTTTAATTCTACTATCAAGAGTTTGTTATTTTAAAATAGTGCTGGTGTGTACTATTTACTCTGAAACAGAAAAAGATGAAGAGTTCTGTTTGTGAGAGGAAGATGATTTTAGCAGACAGTAACTAAAATCGTTTGCTGTTTCCACATAGGACTGTTGAGATGAAGTAACTTCAGTTGGGGGAAACAGTTAGCAGACTTTTCTGCTTAAGGTATGACTAGCCATATTTCTAACAAGACTGTGTAATGCTGGAAGGCTGTCATTTCCCCTCATGGGGACCGGTAAGCCATTTTCCATTTTCAAACAGAATAAAGGGCTTAATATGGGCTATAAAACTGGTAGACACTTTTATGGGCAAAATCGATTGCTTTATTTGGGCATTTTATACATGTTTATGCTTGTAATTCACACTTATAAGCTTGGGGAACGTTTTTTAACGTCAGGCACTGTGTTAGACACCTTTCCAGTCAGGAAGGGCCTTCCCAGTTGTAGGCTGAGCCTCATTTTCGCGCCATTAATGCGCAGTTACTTTTGAGAGCAAGACATGCAGATGCATGTGTGAGGATCTGAAAGTAGTTGGAAAAGTTCCTAGAAGGCTTCATCTGGTATCGTATTCCCCCCTGGGTTTGGTAAAGTCGCAGCAAAGGCTGTAGCTGGGACTGTAGAGGGGTTAAATCTGTAACCGGCTCCGGTTTCTTTATTTTAAGGGTTAAAGCTCTGAAAATTGGTGTGCAATACTTTGAATGCTTTAAGACACTGTGGTGAAAATTTGAACAATTCCTTCATACTTTTTCACATATTCAGTAATAAAGTGTGCACTGTTTAAAATTTAAAGAGACAGTAACGGTTTTGTTTTAAAACGGTTTTTGTACTTTTTTGACAAGTTTAAGCCTGTTTAACATGTCTGCACCTTCAGATAAGCTATGTTCTATATGTTTGAAGATCAATGTGTGTGTCCCTTCAAAATTGTGTTATAATTGTGCCATAGCGTCCAAACAAAGTAAGGACAGTATTGCCACAGATAGTAAAGTTGCCCAAGATGATTCATCAGATGAAGGGAGTAGACATAGTTCTACATCATCTCCTTCTGTGTCTACACCAGTTTTGCCCACGCAGGAGGCCCCTAGTACTTCTAGCGCGCCAATGCTTATTACTATGCAACAATTAACGGCTGTAATGGATAACTCCATAGCAAATATTTTATCCAAAATGCCTGCATATCAGAGAAAGCGTGATTGCTCTGTTTTAAACACTGTAGAGCAGGAGGGCGCTGATGATAATTGCTCTGTCATACCCTCACACCAATCTGAAGGGGTCATGAGGGAGGTTTTGTCGGATGGGGAAATTTCAGATTCAGGTAAAATTTCTCAACAAGCAGAACCTGATGTTGTGACATTTAAATTTAAATTAGAGCATCTCCGCGCACTGCTTAAGGAGGTGTTATCTACTCTGGATGATTGTGACAACCTGGTCATTCCAGAAAAATTATGCAAGATGGACAAGTTCCTAGAGGTTCCGGTGCACCCTGACGCTTTTCCTATACCCAAGCGGGTGGCGGATATAGTGAATAAGGAGTGGGAGAAGCCCGGCATACCTTTTGTCCCCCCTCCTATATTTAAGAAATTATTTCCTATGGTCGACCCCAGAAAGGACTTATGGCAGACAGTCCCTAAGGTCGAGGGGGCAGTTTCTACTTTAAACAAGCGCACTACTATTCCTATCGAGGATAATTGTGCTTTCAAAGATCCTATGGATAAAAAATTGGAGGGTTTGCTTAAAAAGATTTTTGTACAGCAAGGTTACCTCCTGCAACCCATTTCGTGCATTGTTCCTGTCACTACAGCAGCGTGGTTCTGGTTCGAGGAACTAGAAAAGTCGCTCAGTAGAGAGACTCCGTATGAGGAGGTTATGGACAGAGTTCACGCACTCAAGTTGGCTAATTCTTTTATTTTAGATGCCACTTTGCAACTAGCTAGATTAGCGGCGATAAATTCAGGGTTTGCAATTGTGGCGCGCAGAGCGCTTTGGCTAAAGTCTTGGTCAGCGGATGTATCTTCCAAGACAAAATTACTTAATATCCCCTTCAAGGGTAAGACTCTCTTTGGGCCAGAATTGAAAGAGATTATTTCAGACATCACTGGGGGAAAGGGCCATGCCCTCCCACAAGATAGGCCTTTCAAAGCCAAGAATAAGTCTAATTTTCGTTCCTTTCGCAATTTCAGGAACGGACCGGCCTCTAACTCTGCATCCTCTAAACAAGAGGGTAATGCCTCTCAATCCAAACCAGCCTGGAAACCGACGCAAGGCTGGAACAAGGGTAAGCAGGCCAAGAAGCCTGCTGCTGCTAACAAAACAGCATGAAGGAGTAGCCCCCGATCCGGGACCGGATCTAGTAGGGGGCAGACTCTCTCTCTTTGCTCAGGCTTGGGCAAGAGATGTTCAGGATCCCTGGACACTAGAAATAGTTTCTCAGGGTTATCTTCTGGAATTCAAGGAACTACCCCCAAGGGGAAGGTTCCACATGTCTCACTTATCCTCAAACCAAATAAAGAGACAGGCATTCTTACATTGTGTAGAAGACCTGTTAAAGATGGGAGTGATACACCCAGTTCCAACGGCGGAACAAGGAATGGGATTTTACTCAAATCTGTTTGTAGTTCCCAAAAAAGAGGGAACTTTCAGACCAATTCTGGATTTAAAGATCCTAAACAAATTTCTCAGAGTACCATCGTTCAAAATGGAAACCATTCGAACGATTCTACCCACCATCCAGGAAGGTCAATTTATGACTACCGTGGATCTAAAGGATGCGTATCTACATATTCCTATCCACAAAGAACATCATCAGTTCCTAAGGTTTGCCTTTCTGGACAAACATTACCAGTTTGTGGCCCTCCCATTCGGGTTAGCCACTGCTCCATGGATTTTCACAAAGGTACTCGGATCCCTTCTAGCGGTTTTAAGACCAAGGGGCATTGCAGTAGTACCGTACTTGGACGACATTCTAATACAAGCGTCGTCTCTTTCAAAGGCAAAGGCTCACACAGACATCGTTCTGGCCTTTCTCAGATCTCACGGATGGAAGGTGAACATAGAAAAAAGTTCCCTGTCTCCGTCGACAAGAGTTCCCTTCTTGGGAACAATAATAGATTCTTTAGAAATGAGGATTTTCCTGACAGAAGTCAGAAAGTCAAAACTTCTAAACGCTTGTCAAGTTCTTCATTCTATTCCTCGTCCTTCCGTAGCTCAGTGCATGGAAGTAGTAGGATTGATGGTTGCAGCAATGGACATAGTTCCTTTTGCGCGAATTCATCTAAGACCATTACAACTGTGCATGCTGAAACAGTGGAATGGGGACTGTACAGACTTGTCTCCAGTGATTCAAGTAGATCAGAAGACCAGAGACTCACTCCGTTGGTGGCTAACCCTGGACCACCTGTCCCAGGGAATGAGCTTCCGCAGACCAGAGTGGGTCATCGTCACTACCGACGCCAGTCTAGTGGGCTGGGGCGCGGTCTGGAAATCCCTGAAGGCTCAGGGACTATGGTCTCGGGAAGAGTCTCTTCTCCCGATAAACATTCTGGAACTGAGAGCGATATTCAATGCTCTCAGGGCTTGGCCTCAACTAGCAAAGGCCAGATTCATAAGATTCCAATCAGACAACATGACGACTGTTGCTTATATCAATCATCAGGGGGGAACAAGGAGTTCCCTGGCGATGAAAGAAGTGACCAAAATAATAAAATGGGCAGAGGATCACTCCTGCCACCTATCTGCGATCCACATCCCAGGTGTGGAAAACTGGGAGGCGGATTATCTGAGTCGTCAGACATTCCATCCGGGGGAGTGGGAACTCCACCCGGAGATCTTTGCCCAGTTGACTCAATTATGGGGCATTCCAGATATGGATCTGATAGCGTCTCGTCAGAACTTCAAGGTTCCTTACTACGGGTCCAGATCCAGGGATCCCAAGGCGACTCTAGTGGATGCACTAGTAGCGCCTTGGACCTTCAACCTAGCCTATGTGTTTCCACCGTTTCCTCTCATTCCCAGGCTGGTAGCCAGGATCAAGCAGGAGAGGGCCTCGGTGATCTTGATAGCTCCTGTGTGGCCACGCAGGACTTGGTATGCAGACCTGGTGAATATGTCATCGGCTCCACCATGGAAGCTACCTTTGAGACAGGATCTTCTAGTACAAGGTCCATTCGAACATCCAAATCTAGTTTCCCTCCAGCTGATGGCTTGGAAATTGAACGCTTGATTCTATCAAAGCGTGGGTTTTCAGATTCTGTGATAGATACTCTAGTTCAAGCCAGAAAACCGGTAACTAGAAAAATTTACCATAAAATATGGAAAAGATATATCTGCTGGTGTGAATCCAAGGGATTCTTATGGAATAAGATCAAAATCCCTAAGATCCTTTCCTTTCTACAAGAGGGTTTGGATAAAGGATTATCAGCGAGTTCTCTAAAGGGACAGATTTCTGCTTTATCTGTCTTATTACACAAACGACTGGCAGCTGTGCCAGATGTTCAAGCATTTGTTCAGGCTCTGGTTAGGATCAAGCCTGTTTACTGACCTTTGACTCCTCCCTGGAGTTTAAATCTAGTTCTTTCAGTTCTTCAAGGGGTTCCGTTTGAACCTCTACATTCCATAGATATTAAGTTGTTATCTTGGAAAGTTTTGTTTTTGGTTGCTATTTCTTCTGCTAGAAGAGTTTCTGAGTTATCTGCTCTGCAGTGTTCTCCGCCCTATCTGGTGTTCCATGCAAATAAGGTTGTTTTGCATACTAAGCCTGGTTTTCTTCCAAAGGTTGTTTCTAACAAAAATATTAACCAGGAGATAGTTGTTCCTTCTTTGTGTCCGAATCCAGTTTCAAAGAAGGAACGTTTGTTACACAATTTAGACGTAGTCCGTGCTCTAAAATTCTATTTAGAAGCTACAAAAGAGTTCAGACAAACTTCTTCTCTGTTTGTCGTCTATTCTGGTAAAAGGAGAGGTCAAAAAGCGACTTCTACCTCTCTTTCTTTTTGGCTTAAAAGCATCATCCGATTGGCTTACGAGACTGCCGGACGGCAACCTCCAGAAAGAATCACAGCTCACTCCACTAGGGCTGTGGCTTCCACATGGGCCTTCAAGAACGAGGCTTCTGTTGATCAGATATGTAAGGCAGCGACTTGGTCTTCACTGCACACTTTTGCCAAATTTTACAAATTTGATACTTTTGCTTCTTCAGAGGTTATTTTTGGGAGAAAGGTTTTGCAAGCCGTGGTGCCTTCTGTTTAGGTAACCTGATTTGCTCCCTCCCTTCATCCGTGTCCTAAAGCTTTGGTATTGGTTCCCACAAGTAAGGATGACGCCATGGACCGGACACACCAATGTTGGAGAAAACAGAATTTATGCTTACCTGATAAATTACTTTCTCCAACGGTGTGTCCGTTCCATGGCCCGCCCTGGTTTTTTAATCAGGTTTGATGAATTATTTTCTCTAACTACAGTCACCACGGCACCCTATAGTTTCTCCTGTTTTTTTCCTCCTGTCCGTCGGTCGAATGACTGGGGTGGGCGGAGCCTAGGAGGGACTATATGGACAGCTTTGCTGGGACTCTTTGCCATTTCCTGTTGGGGAAGAGATATTCCCACAAGTAAGGATGACGCTGTGGACCGGACACACCGTTGGAGAAAGTAATTTATCAGGTAAGCATAAATTCTGTTTTGTACCAAAATACCATTAGATATATATATAGAAATATGTATTTATGAATAAATAGAACATATTCTTCTATGTGAAGAACACTAGAATGTCAAATATTCATATTTTCATGTCGGGTTACCGCACTTGAGAAAGCTCTATCGTATTTGCGTCCGAGTAGAGATATTTTTTCCCACTTTTTTGCCCCATTGACTTCTAAGAGGCTATGGGGGGTAGTTATCAAGCCGTCAACCTCAAATACGCTGGAATTCCGCAGCGTATTTGTGGCGAGGCTGATTCGCCTTAGTTATCAAAGGCTCGAGACCGGCTAAAGTAGAATTTAGTGACGTAAGCTTCGATCCGCCGGACTCAGTCCGACACAGATCGATTCTTACGTCACTCCAGATGTGTGCGGCACATTCTCACTACTTTTGCTAGTTATCAAATGACTAACAGGTACGCTCGGCACTTTTACGGCCCAGCGTACCTGGTTTTCAAACCGCCACCCCTGGAGGCGGCGGATCCCATAGGAATCAATTGGAGTCTGACCATAGCGAAAGTACAAGTTCGCTGCTGACAGACATCCCATTGATTTCTATGGGAGCTGTCTGCACCTAACACCCTAACATGTACCCCGAGTCTAAACACCCCTAATCTGCCCCCCACTACACTGCCGCAACTAAATAAAGTTATTACCCCCTAAACCGCCGCTCCCGGAGCCCACCGCAAGCTACTCTATACATATTAACCCCTAAACTGCCGCTCCCGGAGCCCACCGCAACTATAATAAATGTATTAACCCCTAAACCGCCGCTCCCTGAACCCGCCGCAACCTATATTAAATGTATTAACCCCTATCCTGCCCCCCCTACACCGTCGCCACCTATAATAAATTTATTAACCCCTAATCTGCCCCCCCTACACCGTCGCCACCTTTAATAAATTTATTAACCCCTAATCTGCCCCCCCTACACCGTCGCTACCTATAATAAATTTATTAACCCCTATCCTGCCCCCCACTACGCCGCCGCCACTGTAATAAAATTATTAACCCCTAAACCTAAGTCTAACCCTAACCCTAACGCCCCCCTAACTTAAATATTAATTAAATAAATCTAAATAATATTTTTATTATTAACTAAATTAATCCTATTTAAAACTAAATACTTACCTTTAAAATAAACCCTAATATAGCTACAATATAAATAATAATTATATTCTAGCTATCTTAGGATTTATTTTTATTTTACAGGCAACTTTCAATTTATTTTAACTAGGTACAATAGCTATTAAATAGTTATTAACTATTTAATAGCTTACCTAGCTAAAATAAACTGAAATTTACCTGTAAAATAAATCCTAACCTAAGTTATAATTACACCTAACACTACACTATACTTTAATAAATTATTCCTATTTAAAACTAAATACTTACCTGTAAAATAAACCCTAAGATAGCTACAATATAAATAATAATTATATTGTAGCTATCTTAGGATTTATATTTATTTTACAGGTAACTTTGTATTTACACTAATCCCCTGAAGATCATCCTACTTTTAGTCGTCTTCACTCAGCCGAGCAGCGATGGAACCGAAGTGGACATCCGGAGCGGAAGAAGTTAATCCTCCAAGCAGCGCTGAAGAAATCTTCCATCCGATGAAGTCATCATCCAGGCGGCGATGAAGAAGTCTTCGATCCGGGCGATGTCATCTTCAAAGAGGCGCTGAAGAGGTCTTCTATCCGGGCAATGTCATCTTCCAAGCCGGGTCTTGAATCTTCCCCCCGCCGACGCGGAACCTCCTTCTTCACCGACGGACTACGACGAATGAAGGCTCTTTTAAGGGACGTCATCCAAGATGGCGTCCCCTCAATTCCGATTGGCTGATAGGATTCTATCAGCCAATCGGAATTAAGATAGGAAAAATCTGATTGGCTGATGGAATCAGCCAATCAGATTGAGCTTGCATTCTATTGGCTGATGATAGTGTAGTATTAGGTTTAATTGTAACTTAGGTTAGGATTTATTTTACAGGTAATTTTGTATTTCTTTTAGCTAGGTAGTTATTAAATAGTTAATAACTATTTAATAACTATTCTACCTAGCTAAAATAAATACAAAGTTACCTGTAAAATAAATATAAATCCTAAGATAGCTACAATATAATTATTATTTATATTGTAGCTATCTTAGGGTTTATTTTACAGGTAAGTATTTAGTTTTAAATAGGAATAATTTATTAAACTATAGTGTAGTGTTAGGTGTAATTATAACTTAGGTTAGGATTTATTTTACAGGTAAATTTCAGTTTATTTTAGCTAGGTAAGCTATTAAATAGTTAATAACTATTTAATAGCTATTGTACCTAGTTAAAATAAATTGAAAGTTGCCTGTAAAATAAAAATAAATCCTAAGATAGCTAGAATATAATTATTATTTATATTGTAGCTATATTAGGGTTTATTTTAAAGGTAAGTATTTAGTTTTAAATAGGATTAATTTAGTTAATAATAGAAATATTATTTAGATTTATTTAATTAATATTTAAGTTAGGGGGGCGTTAGGGTTAGGGTTAGACTTAGGTTTAGGAGTTAATAATTTTATTACAGTGGCGGCGATGTAGTGGGGGGCAGGATAGGGGTTAATAAATTTATTATAGGTGACGACGGTGTGGGGGGGGCAGGATAGGGGTTAATAAATTTATTATAGGTGACGACGGTGTAGGGGGGGCAGGATAGGGGTTAATAGGTTTAATATAGGTTGCGGCGGGTTCAGGGAGCGGCGATTTAGGGGTTAAACTATTTATTTAGTTGTGGCGAGGTGCGGGATCAGCAGGATAGGGGTTAATAATTTTATTATAGAGGGCGACGGTGTAGGGGGGGCAGGATAGGGGTTACTAGGTATACTGTAGGTGGCAGCGGTGTCCGGGAGCGGCGGTTTAGGGGTTAATACATTTATAAGAGTTGCGGCAGGGTCTAGGAGCGGCGGGTTAGGGGTTAATACATTTATAAGAGTTGCGGCAGGGTCTAGGAGCGGCGGTTTAGGGGTTAATAACTTTATTGAGTTGCGGGGGGCTCCGGGGGCGCCGGTATAGGGATAGAACAGTGTAGTTTAATGTGAGTGCTTAGTGACAGGCTAGCAATAAAGCTGGGAAAAAGCCGAAGGGCAGCGAGATCAGATGAGTGATAACTCTCACAGTCCGCTGCTCATCGACCCGCGGCTTTTTGACAGCTTTTTTTGATAACTTAGGCGAACGTATTCAAGGTCCGCGGCGGCGAAGGTAGGCGAGCTTAGGCGGGCGTATTGGGCCGGCGAAGTCAGAAAAGTAGACGGCTTGATAACTACCCCCCAATACATTAACGTGATTGAGATATTTGAAGCTTGACTTTTGCATGCATCTGGTTAGCGTGTGAGCGAAAACTTTTTACTTTCAACTTGTAATATGGGCGCTACCTGATGCGTGCAAAAACTTTACTTCTAGCAGAGTTAAATAGCTCTCCACTCATAATCTATCCCTAAATGTGCACTTCATTAAATGTAAA
The DNA here is from genome assembly GCF_027579735.1 of Bombina bombina. Taxonomy (NCBI): domain Eukaryota; kingdom Metazoa; phylum Chordata; class Amphibia; order Anura; family Bombinatoridae; genus Bombina; species Bombina bombina. Next base: position 562,282,108 of record NC_069504.1, read on the forward strand.
AATGGTTTATGTTTTGTAATAGGCCTAGAGACCCCATGACACCTTGTTTTAAAGCTCAGAAGCCCCATTTTAAAATTAAGCCTGTATATAGTTTTATAACCAGGAAAATCACTGTGGTAATCGTGATCACCTAATGTATATTAATGTGCATTTATTTGAGTAGACTAAGTAGAGGCTCATGGGAACACCTTATATACATATAACCTAACAGCTATTTTTCTGGTTTTGACTTTGGACAAAGGCCGGATTGGCCTATCAGAACACCAGTAGATTTCCCAATGGGCCGCAGCAGCTGGGGCTGGTGAGTCACAATTTAAGTGGGTGGGGCTGTTGCGGCATTGCAGCTGTATCACCTTTCTTTTTTCCTCTGAGTTATACTTATTAAGGTAATAAAGTATTTACTTTTAAGTTTTATTTCCTAGACCATGTGCCATTTTAGCAGCCCTCCTTTAAATGGTTTCTAGTGTCTATACAAGTCACACTGTGAGACAAAGTGACACATTGTTTTGATCACACCATGGATAATCATTTTCACATTGCCTATATCAACAATCTGGCTTTTTTTTTTTATTACAAACTAATATAATTTCATTCTGAATCCTAGCAATGCCCTTTACAAAAATGGGGCGTGACGATTCTACAAACTCAATGGAAAATGGTGTGTGTGTATTTTACAAACTCAATTGAAAATGGAGCTAGTCTTCAAACTTTTCCAGGGTTGCTTATTGTTTTCAGTCAGGCCCTGATTTGGACGGTTCTAAAAAACTTTATGTAATGATTTTGCCCTATTATTGCCAGCCTGATACCGACATTTGCCTGAACCTCCAAAACAGCTTCTGCCTTACCCTTTGTACCATATCTGCCAGTCTGTTACCTACTCCTGCCTGAATTACTTTGATTTCTGAAAACAGTCTTCTCCAGGGCTTTATCCAGGCTTTTGAACCAGTATACAGTTGTATCCACTTCTCAATATCTGGGTCCATTCCTGGATGGACAGTTGCCCTGCAGCAATTGTTACATATAAAGTTTAGAATACACACACACACTTTGAACACTTTGTTGTAGAGTTCTCACTTATTATGATATATCAATAAAATAATCATATAGTTAGAATCTGCTGGGTCTACTGAATAACACAATATTAATATAGGTGGGTTTCTCACTAAATAATGACCTACAGTGGGGCATCAAAAACACCAAAACAGCTCAGCACAGGGGTGGATCTAGCTCAGCAGTTAAAGGGTTAATATCCACGAAATGTTACTACTAAAAAGAAAAAGAAAAACATTCCAAATATTAAAAACATACTTATTTAAATATCAAACTTTTTGAAAATACATAATATACAATTTAAAAATATAATACATATATATATATATATATATATATATATATATATATATATATATACAGTGAGGCCTCGGTTTACGAATTTAATTCGTTCTCCGGGTCGTTTCGTATTGCGAAAAATTCGTAAACCGAAACACGGTTTCCCATAGGAATGCATTGAAAATCAATTAATGCGTTCCGGAGGTCCGAAAAAATTCAAGTAAAGTGTCCAAAAAAGGCTCCAAAAGGCTCCAAAAGGCTTAACAACTTGCTGCAAATGGCTCCAATGTCTCCAAAAGGCTCCACAACTTGCTGCAAATGGCTCCAAAAGGCTTAACAACTTGCTGCAAATGGCTCCAAAAGGCTCAACAACTTGCTGCAAAATGGCTCCAAAACCTCTCCAACACCTCTACACTGGTACCCAAACTTCATTAATTCAATCATACTTGAGTATGCAGGGGGCACAGGGGCCACTGGTTTCGTATTGCGAAAAATATTCGTAAACCGAGGGGGGCAAACCGGCATTTTGTTTCGTATTGCAAAAAAAAATTCGTAAACCGAGGGGGGCAAACCGGCATTTTGTTTCGTATTGCGAAAAAAATTCGTAAACCGAGTCAAATTTTCTTCAAATTTCGATTTCGTAAACCGAAATTTCGTATACCGAGTCGTGCGTAAACCGGGGCCTCACTGTATATATATATATATATATATATAAACACTCTTTAAACACTTGTACAATATACACACAATCCCCCCGCTCATATAGGTTTAATATTCAGTTTTAGTTCACACAAGTAAATTGTATTGTCATTCAATACTGTCTAAAGAGGTAATTTAACCCCTTTGCTACCGGGAATTTCAGAGAAAAACTTGCCTAAAGTACCAGAGATTTTTTCTAGCAATTTTGCTATCACTCTGTTAAAAAAGAAACCAAATGCGATTATATATAAAAAAAAGTAGACTTTTTAGCAAACTTTTGGTATCTCACTGAAATTGTTTCTACACAACTACTGCAGTCATAAGACAAATCATTGTAAAAGCTTATGTTGGGATCTCCTTTGTTCAGAAATAGCAGACATGCATGGCTTTGCCATTGTTTTTTGGCAATTAGAATGCTGCTAATGCTGTGCACAACACTTCTGAAATTCCCGGCAGCGAAGGGGTTAATCAGTTAGCTTGTAAAGTTAATATTTGCTGTAGCATAGGGATTACTCTCCCACCTGACACCTCCCACCCATCCTTAACTGATCCCTCCAAAACAACTATCTCACAACCCCCCCACACACACACACACACTTTCCACCACTATTTTAGGTACTGGCAGACTGTGTGCAGTTTAGGGCTTTTATGTACAACCCAAATTCTGAAAGTTGGGACAGTATGAAAAATGCAAAAAAAATCTAACAAAAAGAGTCATTTGAATATTCAGTTCACCCTTTACTATATTAAAAAACACATTATTAACACATTATTTGATGTTTTACTTTGTGAATTTAATGTATTTTGAAAATATACAATAATTTCAGATCTGATGACTGCAACACGTTCCAAAAAAGTATGGACAGGGGCAATTTAGGACTATTAAAATAAGAAGGTGATATGAAACAGGGGAGGCAATCGTGTAATCATAGTATATAAGGAGCCTACAAAAAAGCACTAGTCCTTCAAGAGCAAGGAAGGGTCGAGATTTGTCAATTTGCCAACAGATGCGTTAGCGAATAATCCAACACTTTGAGAACAACATTCCCCAAAGACAAAATTGGTAGGATTTGGGGCATTTCACCTTCTATAGTGCACAATATAATTAAATGATTCAAGAAATCTGGTCAAATCACGGAGCATAAAGGGCAAGGCCGAAAACCATTTCTAAACGCGTGTGATCTCTGATTCCTCAGACATCACTGTCTCAAAAACCGTCATGAGTCTGTAATGGATATCTTGACATGGGCTCGGGAATACTTTAGTAAACCTTTGTCAGTCAACACCATTCACCGCTGCACCCACAGATGCAAGTTAAGGCTTTACTATGCAAAGCAGGAGCCATACATCAACACTGTCCAAAAGCAACGCCGACTTCTCATCTGAGATGGACAGTAGACATTTCAAATAGTTTGTTCTCCGGGCCAAAGAGGAAAAGCTGTTATCAGTGTCAGGTCCAAAAGCCAGCGTCTGTCATGGTATGGGTGTGTGTCAGTGTCCATGGGATGAGTAACTTGCACATCTGTGAGGGCACCATTAATGCAAAAAGATATACAGGTAGCTCTCAGTTTACGCTGGGGTTAGGTTCCAGAAGGAATGGTTGTAAATCGAAACCGTTGTAAATTGAAACCCAGTTTATAATGTAAGTCAATGGGAAGTGAGGGAGATAGGTTACAGGCCCCTCTCAAAATTGTCATAAGTAACACCTAATACATTATTTTTAAAGCTTTGAAATGAAGACTTTAAATGCTAAACAGCATTATAAACCTAATAAAATAATCACACAACACAGAATATATAATTAAACTAAGTTAAAGGGACAGTAAACTGTAAAATTGTTTTTATAGGAATGTATTTTCAATGACTTGTTATGCCAGCTGCACAGTATAAAATGAATGAGAAATTGCATTTTCAGGTTTATTTGTGTATATGAAGTAGCTGGTATTGTGCTTTTAAACCACAGCCTATTACAATGGGTTGAGCTTCAGGTAATATCATATCTCATTGTGTTATCACTTTCTCATTATGTTATCACTTTGTGTACACAGACTTGCTTCCTTATCTTATATTTGTCTGGAAAATTAAAGCTCAACAAATAGAGAGAACAATAGAAAAGTATCATTTTATTACTTAACTATTCTGCACCTCACTGTGAGTTTATTTTCTTCTGCTGGCTGTGTTTATTTAGGCTATTCAATAGCTGAGACTCCAGTATCAAAACTTTCAGTAGAGGTTGAGACACCACATGCTAAATCAGCTATTTCAAAGGGCAAAATAGGGGTAAAGGAGCTACTTGTAAACAATTTAATACACTCCAGCAGTTAAAATGGAACATTGGGAACAATTTAAATGGGAGACATTTTTTGGGTGAACTGTCCCTTTAAATGAACAAAAACATTTGCTAAACAGCATTATAAACCTAATAAAATAATTACACAACACAGACTTCACTTGCATTTTTCTGCAAACAGTTCTTTCTATGCATTCCAATCTGGACTGATTTATAGACAGGAAGATCTTGTTCCTTTGAAATCTGCTCGATAGCTCAGGTCTGGTTAAACAGATGAATTTCAGCTTGCTTGGCTTTGCTGCAACACAAGTGGACAGCTCCACCTACTGGCTAATTTAATAAATGTACTGCTTTTCAATGCTTTTCAATAGCAGTCACATGACTGGAAAAAAGGTTGCTATTCTGAAACGGTGTAAATTGAACCGTTGTAAACTGAGTGCCACCTGTACATACATTTTGGAGCAACATATGCTGCCATCCAGATTTTTAAAGACATTCTGCCAAATATACAAGAACTTACTTCAGAATATATTACATATCTTTCTTTTTTTTAACCGCCAACTTTTTGTGTAATTTCTCCTATTGGCAAGTGAGCAATAGATACATGGATATTGGTTGTACACCCCCCCTCTGTTTTAACATCTAGTATGCCGGCCTCAGAGGCAACTCCCCTCTGGCCCAGTAAGACTGTATTTACATCTCAGATGTCTGTTGGCACAGAAATCTGATGCCCCCCCAACAAAAAAAAAAGTTAAAAAAAAGTTAAAATAATTGATGGAAAATATTTGTTCATGTATGTGAGTGATGGGAGTTGCGTTCTAGTGTGTGTGTGTATATATATATATATATATATATATATATACACAGTATATATATATATATATATATATATATATATATATATATATATGCTAGAATGCAACGCCCATCATTCACATATGGATGAGGATGGATATGGATTTACCTTCTGGCCAGCCTAGAGAGATAACCCTTGAAAACTATTTTCAGAATATTTTCTCCTTACCAGGGACAGGCACTGATCCAACAATAACTGTATAGCTTACTGCATATTTAGGGCTCTAAATACTGAACAATGCGCACTAGCCTTTAAATGGGGAGAGGAAAATCTAGTGTTTTTTAAACTGTGCATGATTTAAATTTGTATTGGGGATTTTATGTTAATGGTCCTTTAATAGCTATGATAAGTCTTTCTTTACCCACTAAGATTGAGAGCTTTCTAGGACCACCTAGTCATAAAAAAAAGAGTTGGGGGGCGGAGCCAGCCTGCATCTGTAATGGCCGCATACATTTTTGCTCCGGATCAAGGAGCACCTTCTGAGGCAGAATCCTCAGGACGCCAGACCCAAACTGGGACAAAAACGCAGTGACTCGCCTTATGAATGGTAGGGGCATCAAATTATACTGGACATCTGAGGGAAAGTGGGAGATTGCTCCAGACCGGCTGACAAGTAGGCCGTAAGCCTAACTACGCAACGCCCTGAGGTGCATCAGACACGCTGGAAACTTCAGCAAGTAGGTAGAAATACCACTCTCCCCACCAGGGGTCAAGTCCTACAAAAAAAGTGTGGGAATTCACAAAGACTTTCACCCCCCCTCAGAATTAATATTGAATATATATATATATATATATATATATATATATATATATATATATATATATATATATATATATATATATATATATATATATATATATATATATACACATACACACACACACTCACTGTATTTATATTAACTTTGGTTAATGAAAGCAAATTTAATCCAATGAAGGATTGAATGGTTGCCTTTGGTCCTGAGGCTCCTCCTCTGTCACAGAGTCTCCCCCACTTAAGGTGCAATAGTCTTATTTCTGCTGAGGGGAGCTAAATAACCCCAAAGTAAGCCACACAGAAACGTAAGAACCACGTGTTCCACACAGTGCAGGGTGATTACACAGCAGGACCGCTGACAGGCTTGAATTTAGTGTATTGTAGGAAGTGTTACTGCTCATTACTAGAAGATATCACTATCCCTCTAACCAGACTGTGCTCTTGCTCCTCCCACCAGCAGCAGCAGTGTTTACTGAAGTGTTTTTGGTATCTGTCCAGGGGGAACTTGGTTCCACCTGCAAAAATAGTGCAGGAACTCCGTTCCCATGCGTTCCTGCTCAACTTGACCCCTGCTCCCCACACATCAGATGCCTCAGTATAAAAATGTACTTACCTGGGGATAATTAAGTCTAGTTGGTAATTTACTCACTACAGCAGAGACGCTGATAAAACCCTGTAGACTCTTGCACATGGCTAAAACAAGCTCAACATAAAGCAAACTTCCTACTTTATTCATGGATTTAGAGCTACCATAAAAGCTCTGCACACAAAAATATGCACTGAGTGCGCTTTGCTCAACTACTATGAATAAATAAATAACTTTGCCTTTAACAAATGCACTAATAAATGGCAGGCTTGCCCATATTCAGAAATATTGAAGAGTGTTGGAAGTACATTAACTACAGAGGGTTACCGCTGCACACCTATTAAGATATACACCTTGCACCCCTATAAACCTTCTTGAGGCATATAACTTCGAATTACCTACATATTATAAGGCCTCCTGGAGAAGCTATACCCCTGTACTGAATATTTCTACTTTATTAATACTGGGAAGCAACAAAATGGCATCAAAACGCACAGCTTGGCCTGATAGGTCTAGTAAAAGCCCGGTTTCATCCAGTTCTAAAATGGATAACTTCTTTAAAGTGCTGGAATCTTCCATAACAGATACAGACAATACACAAGACCCTGAGAACATCACTGCCGATACAAACGCCTCTACCCTCCTAACGAAAGCTGACATTCAGAACCTCCCAACTAAGGGTGACTTCGCTACATTCTTCACCCAAGTGGGTAAGGTCATTAAAGGTGGATTTGGGGGATAGAGTGGTACAAATAGAGGAAGACGGATCAATACAACAATGATGCTGATCTCCAAATTCGCACCCTCCAAGTCCATGATGACATGATACAACAACTACAAACTCAAGTTGAGGATCTGGACAACAGAGGGCGACGTCAAAACCTCAGGATCAGAGGTATCTCAGAAACCATTGTAACATCTCAACTTCAGCAACATCTGCAACAACTATTCCAGTACATATTGCAAGAAGAATCTCCAACTATCCCAATGGAAAGAGCCCACCGGGCCCTACGCCCAAAACTGCTGGAAGCCAAGCTGCCTAGAGATATAATCATTTGATTCCTAAGTTTTAAGGACAAAGAAAGAATCCTGATAGCTGCACGAAAACAACACCAAATCTCCTTTGAAGGGGATAGAATACAAGTGTTCACTGACTTGAGTACTATCATTTTAACAAAATGAAGGGAAGCAAAATATCTAACCACTCATCTGCAGGAATTGAAGATACCCTACAGATGGGGTTTTCCTTTCTGTCTCAAGGTGCTTCACAACTGGTAGATCATCACTTACAGTATGCCCGATGACCTCGAACAATTCTGCAAACGTCTGAATATTCCAGCAAAAACTGTCCTCGCTTCAAAGTCTACGCCTACACCAGATGACTCCACATCATCTCTACCACCAAAGCAACAGAGATCAGCTTGGATAAGAATCCCTAAAAAAACAAGCAAGGCCATGCATAAATCAAGCCATACAGAGGAAGAGCCATCCTGATTTCACCCAATGAACTATTTGATTGCTCAAAGATTTACTACTTGGTGAAGTAGTATATCACCCCCATTGTGAGACTGTTGCACTTGTAAGAATACTCACATTTTCCCACTAAAGCCACTGCTCCCCTCCCTAGAAAGAAATTTAACTTTTGCTCGACCCCCTATCCCCAATTCCTAGTCCTAAAGAATTTTATTAGTCTCCTTTCAAATGGAAACTGCACCATCATAGTAACCCTTTAAAGTTGCTATGATCCCCCCATTCTATTTGAAATACTGTTTTAAGTATTGCAATATGTTTTGTTTAGTGTTTATTTGTTCTGTTATTGATGTTTGGTTGTTTTATGTTTTTTACTTGTTCTTTTTTCATGAATCAGCAGAATTGAACCTAAGAGAACTCTGCTTTCTTTATATGCCCTTCCACTCCCCCCCCCCCCCTCTTCCCTAGCAATCGAGACAGGACCGGATGCGAACAATATTGTTCACCCAACGTCAGGTATTGTTATTACACCACATTGCGATGCTACCGAGTTGTCGCCTCTAATAAACAAACCCATTCACAGAAACACACATCCTATGACAAAAATGTTACCCCTCTACTCATTTGTCTAGCTGCCGATTCACACAGTAACCAGTTCAGCACCAATTCCACCTCCTACCCCACACATGGCAACCCCTGAGGTTCTACTCATTACCCAAAATGTAAAAGGCCTCAATTTCCCAGCAAAGAGATCTATAGCTCTAAACTGGTTCCATAAACACAAGGCAGTCATCGTCTTCCTTCAAAAAACCCACTTTTGTAAACAATCAGAACCCAAATTTACCTCTAAACACTTTCCAGTAGGTTACTTCAACTCTGTTACTACAAAACGAAATGGGGTAGGAATACTATTTCATCATAATATCCCCATCCAGGTTCTTCACAAATATACAGATAATGAGGGCAGATTTTTCCCAATCAACTTAGCAAATATCTATGCCCCGAACACGGGACAGGCATGATTCTTTAACCCCTTAATGACAGAGGACGTACCAGGTACATCATAGAAAAAACTTCGCTTAACGACAATTGACGTACCTGGTACGTCCTCTGTTGTCTGAAGTGCTGGAAGCGATCATGATCACTTCCAGCTGCTTCTAAGGGATTGTAGTGATGCCTCAATATTGAGGCATCACTGCAATCCCCTATTTTACATACCGATGCAGAAAGGGCCACTCTGTATACACATTCGTCGTTGGTTGCGAGCTGCTTCTTGCTATGTGATCCTTAGGTCCTGATTCCCTAACCGATCTGTTAATGTCGGTGGTTGCGGCTGGGGGGGCGGGTTGGCGGGTGCGCGTACACGCAAAATATGCAGAGTAGTTGAAAAAAAAAAAAAGACTGATGTTCTTTAGTAAGGGATCTGGGAGGGGGAGGGATGTAGATCATTCAGGGGGACCAGCTGCACTACAGAAAACAAATATTTAATATAAAAAGTAAAAAAAAAACTATTTTGGGGGGCAAATTGGGTACTGGCAGACAGCTGCCAGTACCCAAGATGGCAGCAAATAGGTAGAGGGGGAGGGTTAGAGTAATGTATGGTGGGGATCAGGGAGGTTGTGGGGTAAGGGGGGATCCATCACTACAGACTGCATGAAGAAAAAAAAAGAAAAAAAATATTTTTATTTCAGTACTGGCAGACTTTCTGCCAGTACTTAAGATGGCAGTGACAATTGTGAGGTGGGGGAGGGAAGAGATCTGTTTGAGGTGGGTCAGGGGGGGATCAGGGGTGGGATGTGTCAGGTGGGAGGCTGATCTCTACACTAAAGTTAAAAATTAACCCTACAAGCTACCTAATTAACCCCTTAACTGCTGGGCATATTACAAGTGTGGTGCGCAGCAGCATTTAACGGCCTTATTATTACCAAAAAGCAACGCCAAAGTCATATATGTCTGCTATTTCTGAACAAAGGGGATCCCAGAGAAGCATTTACAACCATTTGTGCCATAATTGCACAAGCTATTTGTAAATAATTTCAGTGAGAAACCTAAAATTGTGAAAAATTTTAAAAAATAATTTATTTGATCGTATTTGGCGGTGAAATGGTGGCATGAAATATACCAAAATGGGCCTAGATCAATAATTTGGGTTGTCTACTACACTACACCAAAGCTAAAATTAAACCTAAAAGCTCCCTACAAGCTCCCTAATTAACCCCTTCACTGCTGGGCATAATACACGTGTGGTGTGCAGCAGCATTTAGCGGCCTTCTAATTACCAAAAAGCAACGCCAAAGCCATATATGTCTGCTATTTCTGAACAAAGGGGATCCCAGAGAAGTATTTACAACCATTTATACCATAATTGCACAAGTTGTTTGTAAATAAATAAAGCGAGAAACCTAAAGTTTGTGAAAAAATTTGTGAAAAAGTCAACAATTTATTTTATTTGATCGCATTTGGCGGTGAAATGGTGGCATGAAATATACCAAAATTGGCCTAGATCAATGCTTTGCGATGTCTTCTAAATAAAAATATATACATGTCAAGGGATATTCAGGGATTCCTGAAAGATATCTGTGTTCCAATGTAACTAGCGCTAATTTTGAAAAAAAAAGTGGTTTGGAAATAGCAAAGTGCTACTTGTATGTATTGCCCTATAACTTGCAAAAAATGCAAAGAACATGTAAACATTGGGTATTTCTAAACTCAGGACAAAATTTTGAAACTATTTAGAATGGGTGTATTTTGGTGGTTGTAGATGTGTAACAGATTTTGGGGGTCAAAGTTAGAAAAAGTGTGTTTTTTTCAATTTTTTCCTCATATTTTATATTTTTTTTATAGTAAATTATAAGATATGATGAAAATAATGGTATCTTTAGAAAGTCCATTTAATGGCGAGAAAAACGGTATATAATATGTGTGGGTACAGTAAATGAGTTAGAGGAAAATTACAGCTAAACACAAACATTGCAGAAATGTAAAAATAGCCATTGTCATTAAGGGTAAGAAAATTGAAAAATGATCCGGTCATTAAGGGGTTAAAAAGGTAATTGTGGAATTACTGGGAATATCACAAGGCACTGTAAGTTTCGTAGGTGACTGCAATGTAGCTGCAGAACCACTCTTATATTGCTCAAATAAAAAAAGCTCGCTACCCAGAAATTCATTAGGAGCTAATCACAAACGCCCTCCGTGATGTAACCCTCATTGATGTTTGGAGACTCCAACATCCCATGCAGAAAACTTTCACATTCTGCTCTAACACACAAAAATCCTACTTTAGAATAGATCATATATATTTAGACAAAAATGCATATCCCTAGCAAAGTCCCCAGAAATCCTTCCAACTCCTTGGTCAGATCATTTGATGGTAACATTATCCTTGGCTTGGCCTGATAAACCCCTCACAGATTTTAATTGGCGCTTAGACGAAACACTCCTCTTGCAACCACAAATAAAAGATAAAATAACACGTACCCTTACTGAATATTTTCAACACAATGTGACCCCCTCACTCTTGTTTGGGAGGCCCATAAAGTCGTAGTTAGGGGGGAATTTATGAAGCAGAAATCCATACTTCTCAATAACTATAATAGTAGCTACCACTAATTGCTTCAACAACGTTGTAATCAATAACAACTACACATGCAAACCCCCTGAAAACCCACATTATCCATCCTAAATAGCTAAGACCAGACAGGAGTTAAACGATCTACTAAATAAAGAAGCACAAAGGAAAGCAATTTACTTAAAAAAAACTATACTTTATAGAAGGAAACAGAGCAGGACCCCTTTTAGCCAGAGCCCTTAAGACACACACAAATAACAATTTCATACGGAAACTATCTCATCCTTTTAATAGTGCAGACTACATTCATGACAGCAGGGTTATAGCAAATGTATACGAGAATCCAATCTGCCCACCCTACCTGAACACATTGTTAATCAACTAGAGGACCCTATATCTATGCAAGAAGTAATAGCGGCTGTAAATGACACCCCTCTCCACAAAAGCCCTGACCCTGACGGCTTATCGACCGTGTATTATAAACAATTTTGCAGTATTTTAGCCCCACATCTCACTAATTTATTTAACTCCCTAGATAAAAGAGAGCGATTCTCAACTAACCTACTAGAAGCCCATATTTCAGTCATCCCCAAACCAGGTAAACCCCATACAGAACCAGGTAACTACTGTCCCATTTCCTTATTAAACGGGGACATAAAAATATATGCCAAGATCTTTGCCAATCGTATCAATAAAGGGCTATCGACACATTCATGTAGATCAAGCAGCCTTTGTTCCGCTCAGGGAGGCCAGGGACAACACGATCGAATACTACATCTTATGGACTATGCAAAAATGCAACAGATCCCTGCTGTCCTGGTCTCCACTGACACGGAGAAGGCCTTTGACAGGTTAAATTGGCCCTTCCTACATGGTACTCTAAAGCACTTTGGATTCGGAGACCTGATGATTAAGCATATTTTCCACCTTTCTAATGGCCCTACAGCTAGAGTACGCACAAATGGAGTCCTCTCACAAAGTTTTAACATTAATAACGGTACTAGGAAAGTATGTCCCTTTTCCTCTATACTCTTTATCCTTACTATGGAGGTTCTAGCTAATCATATTAGACACAACCCAAACATCCATGGGCTAACCATTGGCCCAAATACCCATAAACTGGCCATGTTTGCAGATGACATTCTGTTAACCCTTTCCTCGCCCACACTCTCCCTCCCATCCCTAACTTCAGAATTTGATAAACTTAGTAAGGTCTCACATTTCCTCATAAATTATACTAAATCAGAACGTTTAAATATTTCCATGAGCCCCAACACATTCTCAGAGTTGAAAAGTGCCTGCCCATTTAAAATCCAACATTCACACCTAAAATACTTGGGGATAGTATTATCCCCAACCCCATTGCATTGGTTCCCCCTTAATTACCAGCCGCTGTTGCACTCTATCCAACACTCACTCTCCACATGAAAAGATAAACCCCTGTCATGGTGGGGTAGAATACAGTCTATCAAAATGACGATACTTTACAAAATCCTCTACATATTACAGGCCATGCCAATTGCACTTCCCAAAACATATATACAGCAGTTACAAGACACTATAAACTCCTTTGTTTGGGGTAGACTTTGACCTAGAATAACCAGAGGAACAATGTACAGATCCCTTCAAAATGGAGGGTTTGGTCTCCCCAGCATTAACCTTTATTATCACCTGGTAGTTTTACAAAGGCTGCTAGATTTTCATTGTAGAGGATATTCTAAGGCTTGGATAGCAGTAGACTCCCAACTACTTAGATCACTGAATCCGGGACCCCTTTGTTGGCTCCCCAAAGTGAGACGTACACCACTTTGCTCATCATCCCCACTCTATAGACACATTTTTAATACGTGGGACTACCTCATTAAATCGAATCCGACCTTATCCACACCCATATCCCCACTCTCACCAATTTTCCCCAAAATAGAACTGATGGGATGGAAAAAAGACATAGTAGTTAATGAGCTATTATATTCTATCCCCATAGCACAATTACTCAGCCAAGGAAAACTCAAATCTAGAGCAGAAATATCTAAAATCCTCTATGGATCTTTCTCTTCATGGCTAAAATACGCTCAGTTACAACACTTCATCCAAAAGGCCCTAAATAAACAGGATCTACTACCCCGTTCGATCAAATATGCCTGTCAGGAAAAATCGCTAGAGGATCTCTATCTATAGCAAAATCTTTATTACACAATGCACAATCCCTCACACTTCCCCCCTATACAGCTCAGTGGCATTGCGAGCTAGGCACAAATATAGAAACCACACAGTGGCAAATAAATTTCTAAAACACACGCAAGTCCTCCACCTCTCCTAGAATTATAGAGCTTAATTATAAAATTCTTCTATATTGGTATCTGACTCCAACAACACTCAAAACATTTATCCTACCTCTTCAGCATATTGCTGGAAAGGCTGTACTACACATGTGGTGGCTACGTAACAAACTAAGCGACTTTTGGCACAACGTGGAAAGTATCTTACAAAAGTTAGCTGATACAGAATTTTCCCTGACCCCGACGGTGGTCCTCCTAAATGAGACTCCACCACTTTGTTGCAAAATAAGAGCAACTTTAATATGCATTGGCCTCAACAGCGCAAAATCACTCATAGTCTTGCACTGAAAATCTCCTCACAAACCAACAGTGGAGAAGTGGATACAAAAGACAGATGAGATGCTATCACTTGAAGAATAAGGTTATTACAAGAGAAACAAAATTGCATTCTATGCAAATATTACATTTTATTGGGATTCTATAACCCAAGCACCTAGTAACCCCCACAACCCCCCTACCCCCCACAACCGGAATCGATATCTGCTGACTGACATAGTATACCAATAGTGCTTACTTTGGTCCACTTTACCTTGATACACTTGCGAGTCAGCTCTGTAATCCAATTTAACCACATCCCATTCATGCGGATTCCTTCCTTTTTTCCCACCCACTCCCCTATTTCCTTTGTCTTGTTCTCTCTCTAACTCTTGGTTAAGTAGTTTAGCATTATAAGTGTATGAAGCTTTAATGGTCAGAGATTGTACTTTAATTGCTGCAGTAAATACATATACGCCAGCTTTTGAATCCACACAGGTTGATCCGAATGGTACTTTAGAGACTCTAGAAACTTTTGCAACTTGTTGCCCATTCCACTTGAAGAAAGTCTATACAGATGTTATACTTATACTAAATCGGCCAACTGTTTGTGGCCACAGAGTGAACATACGAAATGGTGTATTGTATTTTCTTTCTTTTTTATGTTTCTCTTTTCTTTAAAGTCAGAGGAGGTATTCTTATGCAAATAATAGTATAAGTAATGGAACCAAGCCTTGTAAAATAATGGGCCTAGAACACACCTCACACTTGTAACAACCCCAAAGTCATATATCCAAAAAAACGTTATTGTGATGCGATACCTGAAAAGCCGGGGTTATCCTTTCCTTAGACAGACATGCAGGAGCTGCAAGATGTACTTGCTGGTACTGAGATCCTCTACGCTCCACACGGGCTGAGAAATTGCTCAGCCAGCCTCCAGAGCGGTGTCCCGACCGTAGCCTCCTTTCGTGCTGTAGAAACTCCAACGGCCACGAGGGATGACGTCACTCTTGACGTGTAACAGGGGAGAAGTGAGAGTGTGAGCCCTGTGCCTGGCAAATCATCCGGGGAAGAGAAGCGGTATCCAAGCTGGTAATGATGCAGAAAAGGGACAAACGGATCTGCTATCTTCAAAATAAAAGTCTTTTATTAAACAAATGTTAAAAACGATACAGGATGCATCCAAGGAAAACAGAAGGAGGGTATGCCTAGACTGACATGTTTCGGCGGTTACCACCAGCCAAGATCTAAATTGGCGTAGGAGGGGGCAAATTTAGCCCCCATAGCTGTCCCACATCTTTGGAGATAGTAAGTGCCCTCAAAGTGAAAAAAGTTGTGGGTAAATAGGAAGTTCAAAACTCGAAGGATAAATTGAAGGATAAATCTCTGGAACTCATCAGTAAAATCAGTGTAAAAATCAAGAAAGAATCTGATGGCTTCAATTCCCTTATCATGAGGGATTGAGGAGTAAAAGGATACTGCGTCAATGGTGACCCAAGAATATGTTAGATCCCAGGTAACTTTCTTAATTAAATTGTTTAGGTTCAACATTATGGGGGGTGTTGTTGTTTTGAACTTCCTACTTATCCACAACTTTTTTCACTTTGAGGGCACTTACTATCTCCAAAGATGTGGGACAGCTATGGAGGCTAAATTTGCCCCCTCCTACACCAATTTATATCTTGGCTGATGGGAGCTTACCCTCATCTTTGGAGATACTGATCCCCATAGGTCTCATATACGCTTTTAAAAGCGTTATATTGATGACCTTTTGCTAATCTGGTCTGGGTCCTCTGATGACATTGATAATTTTGTCAAATGGCTCAATCTAAATGATGCGAGTTTAAAATTCACTTTTGAATATAACCCTATGAGCATTAGCTTTTTGGACCTAAATTTAGTGGGCAATGATAATGGCAATATTGACACCTCAGTACATCGTAAACCAATATCTGGTAATACACTACTTCACGCACATAGCTGTCATCCCAAAAATACCTTGTATGCAGTGTCCAAAGGCCAGTTTACTACACTGAAAAGAAACTGCAGTAGGGAGGATGACTATATGCGTGAGGCCGCAAATTTGGAACAGAGAGACTCAAGGAGAGGAAGTATACCTCCACTCACATCAATGAAGCAAAAAACAAAGTCAAATTGATCCCCAGAGACAAGTTGTTACAAGATAATACGATTAAAAGCGATACATTCGATGGAGTTAATTTTGTGACCACTTACAGTGCACAGTACTCTAAAATATGCAATATTGTCAAGAAACACTTTTCGCTCCTAGTAGCATATGACAATCTAAGAGATACAGTACAAAAAAGGTATACAGTGCTCTTACAAGAAATGCCGTACTCTAGGATCTATACTTTCACCTACACAGTTAGGAACATTGGACAACTCTAGGAGCTCTTGGCTTACACACAAAGGCATGTACAGGTGTGGCTATAGGAAATGTAAGCCATGTGAATTTGTTCAGATTACAAATATTTTCACCTCTGCAGTAACAGGTTTGTCCTACGAAATAAAAACTTGTCTCAACTGCACTAGTACATACGTGATTTATCTTATCACTTGTGTCAAATGTAATCTGCAGTATGTGGGACTCACATCTAAGGACATCAATTCCCGCATAAGGGAACACATCTCTACCATTACTAGGGGTAACTCTACCACTCCTTTAGTACAGCATTTTGCTACACACCATAATTCTAAACTTGACACCTTTAAATGGGTAGCTATTGAAAGAGTCTCTGTACCTAAAAGAGGAGGGGATATTGATGTTTTATTAGGGAAACGAGAACTGTTCTGGATCGTTCTTCTCAAGACTAGAATACCTGTAGGTTTAAATTCTAGAAATGACCTAATTAATTTTTGGGAATGATTTTCCCCCTTATCTAGTTTAGTATTCCCTATTTATATTAACTGCTCTAGATGTTCCCCCATTTTGACATTCTTTCCTTTTGGACTTCAATTTACTCTTTGTGTCCTACAGGGGTTACAATTATCTATTGCATTTAATATATGTATCATTTTTTGATACCTCACAGTCGGAGTGTTTATATTATTATACCAAATCTATTTAAGCTAATCTAAAGCATTCTAGGGTTGAACACACTATTTCTTTACAATTTACATTACTAGCATATTGTTAATATGGGTTTATACTTATATATGTATATGTTTATCTGTATTGATTTCCTATATCTGTACATATTTGTATATATATTGTCCGTTTGCATCAGCCAAGCATAATACATCTGTGATCTGCATTTCTGTTTAGGTTCAACATTATGGGGGGTGTTGTTGTTTTAACCAATTATCCTATCAGGAGTTCTATCAGCAGTTCTTTTTAAATCTGCATCCTGCCCTGCCTCCCCAGACTATGATTAAGGCATAACCGCCGAAACATGTCAGTCTAGGCATACCCTCCTTCTGTTTTCCTTGGATGCATCCTGTATCGTTTTTAACATTTGTTTAATAAAATACTTTTATTTTGTAGATAGCGGATCCGTTTGTCCCTTTTCTCTTTTCTTTAATACAGATCTCTGTAAATCCATTTATCTACCTTCAAATTTTATGATATTGTATTGTTCTATTCAGAAAACAATAAAAATCATTGTTAAAAAAAATATAAAAATTAACAGTTGAAATACTAAGCAACTCTTCAGTATTAATCCAGTCTAAAGAACAACATATGCACTCATGTGGTATCATTTTTCTATCATGCATTTTTAGGGCCAGATTACAAGTGGAGAGGTATTTAACTCCCACTCGAGCGTTAACACCACTAAAAGTACGTTTTTTGTGCATGTCAGGTAGCGCTTGTATTACAATTTGAAAGTTAACAATTTTCTCTTGCATGCTAACCCGTTGCGTGTAAAAATCTGAACTTTAAATATCACACACGATAACATATTCCCCCTTAGAAGACAATGGAGCAAAAAAAATGGAAAAAACCTAACACCCTACTCTCGGAAACCCAATTGCATATTCTCAAGTGCGCTAACCCAAAAATATTTAACATTCCAATTTTTTTTGCACAAATATATATATATATATATATATATATATATATATATATAACAATATATATATATATATATATAACATATTATGCTATGTGCAGAACATTGGAATGTGAAATATTTACAGTAAATATGAATATTGCATAAATATGTTTTTACATGTTTTAATCTATTTGACTGCAAAGTGATCCAATGCACTTATATATATATGTTTACATATGTATTTATGTGTTTATATGTGTATATATGTCTCTAAATACATAAATGCATATGCACATACTTATGTACTTTGTTTTTTTGTGTTTGTTTTTTTGTTTATTTATTTATTACCAGTAATATATAACATTACACATAAACAAAGAAGGTAAAGAAATTCATTTTTTCCTGCGCCACACAGGGCCAGATGTTGTCTTGCCACGCAGGGCACATCCCATAAAAAAAATTTAGACATATTGCTGGATTTTTTGATTTCCTACAGAACCCACATAGGAATACTTCCAGACCAAATGTAAGGAAAAGGTATTTACAGAAAAGAAAAGAAAAAAGAGAGGGGAAAACACTAACTCCTATATAAACCAACTCACTTTGATGTATGCTGAACATTGAGAGCAATTCCCTTCATCTTATCCTTAAATTTCTCCATCTTATACTGTGCATTATGATCTACTCTTAGATAATTCTCATATTCCTTTATCATTAATTCTCCATCAACCATCCACAAAAGACACAAGAAGGAAAAAAAAAAAAAAAAAAGAAGAAACAGAAAAAGTAAATTTCCTTTCCCTTCCCTCTCCCCTCCCTCCCCCACTCTTATATATAATACTATATTAGAGATACCCAATCCCCCCTTAAGTTTGCTTCCTGCATGAATAAAGAGTCCCTGAAAGGAGCTATAATTAATTTCTGAGTTTTATTATCCAGTGTTTTGATGAATTTTCCCCATTTATCAAAAAATCTCTCTAGATTAACCTCCATTTCCATTTGTATTTTAGCCTGTTCTAAGAATAGTTGATGAACTACCCCATTCTTAAATTCAGAAAACTTGGGTTCTTTCTGAGACTGCCAGTTTTTCAAAATTATTTTCCTACCTATAAGAATAGCCGTATTTAGTAGGAGGGAGATCTCCGCCACTTCCTCAAATGATGTTAAGAAAAACACATTCTGCCTATTAAGATGTATATAATTCCTAAAGATTTTGGTGGCCCAAAATGAGATTTTACCCCAAAATCTCTGTATTACTGGGCATGACCAAAACAAGTGAATGAGATCGGCTAAGCAAAATTTGCATCTGACACATATTAGGGTCTCCCTCTCATTAGACCAATATGATCTCAGCTTGGGAGTACTATAATATTTATACAAGATCTTAAATTGTTGTTCTCTATAGTATTCCCCGCTCATGGCTTTGGCTGCCCTCCTAATAGAGCTTGTCAGTATCTCTGTTTCTGACTCCCTATCAAAAAGGTCTTTCCAGATTAAAGTGAGGTATCTGATGTTACTCTTAGCATTGAGGTATAAATCGGCGAGATAGAGAGAGTTTCCCTACTCTGAATAAAAAGTAATATATTTTTTAAGACTTTATTTTGCCAGTCCAGATTTGCTATTTTCAAAATTTGCTCGGCATAATGACGAACTTGCAGGTAGGCAAAGAACTGGGAATTGAGGATCCCAAATTTGCATTTACATTCATCAAAGGTTTTCACTCTATTTTCCTCTAAATTGACCAACTGAATCATGTAACTAATCACTGCCTCTGTCCAAGTTCCAAATCTTATCGAGTCGTACCCTGCCAGGAAATCTGGGTTCCCCCTTATAGTTAAATAAGGGGAGGCCCTATAGTCAAGGCCTATTTTTGCACAAAATTTCCTCCAAGCTCTAATTGGCTGATTTATAATTGTTAATTGTCTTAGCTCTTTAGGGATCTTGGATGTGGGCATATGAGCAAGAGCTTTGAGGGGAAAAGGCACAACCAGCCCTTCCTCCACATCATTCATCGAGAAGTTGTTTGTTCCTTGGAACCAGTCGATAACATACTTTATATTAGCCGCTATGTTATATGCCTCTATATCCGGAATGGCTAGTCCCCCCCCCCCTCCTTCCTTGCACACATACGTTTAAACGCTATCCTGGACCTTCTATCCTTCCAAATAAATCGTCTTATATTTTTATTAATTATCGCACTATCTTTTTTCAATAATAAAAGTGGCAGTGCTTGAAATGTATATAAAAATTTGGGTAGTGAAATCATTTTGATTAGCTGAACTCTACCAGTCAAAGATAGAGGTAGGTTCAACCACTTCTCTATATCTTTCTCGAGGGAACTAATAAGTGTTGGAAAATGTAATTTATACCAGTACCTCGGGTCTGATGCAAACTTGATTCCTAAATACGTAATGTATTCTTTTGCCTCATTGAACGGAGTTGCAGGTGGGTTTCTACCCTTTATTAGCCACAGTATTTCCGATTTATCCTTACTGATTGCAAATCCTGTAAAGGACTGAAATCTATCCAGGATATCAATGATCAGGGGTAAGTTATTTTCCAAATTTTGCGTAAAGATGAGGAGATCATCTGCATATATAGCTTGCTGAATTTTAGAGCCACCAATATCAATTCCCTCCAACCTTTCCCGAAAATATATGGCCAGTGGTTCCAACGATAAATTAAAGAGCAGGGGTGAAATGGGACACCCCTGCCTTGTACCCCGTTGCAAGAAAAATTTATCTGACACTGTAGAGTTGACAACTAACGCAGCTATGGGTGCAGTGTACAGCATAGAGAGAACATTTACAAAGTTACCTCTGAATCCAAACTTCTCTAGTGTTGTGAACATATGGTCCCAAATCAGAGAATCGAAGGCCTTCTGTGTATCTATGGTTATAACTGCTGCATCTTTTGCTGAGAATAGGCCTTCTTTGATTGCCATGTCACAATAACTTATCACTACCTCCAGCTTCCTGAGATTTTTAACTAATGTTCTACCTTTCATGAATCCAGTTTGGTCCGGATGTATGAGTGAGCTAATAGCCAGTTGGAATCTGTTGGCCAGAATGTGTGTCAGTATCTTATAGTCCACATTCAATAATGATATAGGCATATATGATTCCATCTTACTTAGATCCTTCCCTTGTTTTGGTAGTAAGACAACCCTAGATTCATTAAAGTAGCTGGAGGGGGACTCCCCCTCATTAAGAAAAGAGTTATATATTTCCCTCACTGTTGGGGTAATTTTCTCCTCAATAATCTTATATAATTCTCCTGGGATATCATCAGGACCAGGAGCCTTGTTAAGCTTCAAATTTTTAATAGCTTTTTGGACTTCTTCATTGGTAATCTGGGCATTTAATTTCCCTAATTCTTCCTTTGCTACCTGAGGTAGCTTAATATTATCCCAAAACACCTCCTTTTCCTGTTGGTCTACCTCCCTAACCCCATACAATTTTTTAAAGTACTGTTGAAACTCCTGAATGATTTCTGAGGGCTGACTAACTATTTTGTCCTTGACTTTAATCATTGTTATAGGCTTACATCCTTTTTGAGATTTAACCATATTGGCCAAAAATTTCCCAGTTTTATTACCATAAGACATAAATTTACTGTTCCTTTTAATTTCAGATTGTGTCTCTTTTAGAACACACCAAGCATCCCTCTGTTTTTTGGCATCTACGTATTGCTTCCAGTTCTCGTTGCTATTGTTTTGCAAATACCTTTGATATTTATTCGCTATTTGATTAGTGAGTTGCATCCAATACTTGTTATTTATTCTCTTTCTTCTAACAAGAAAGGCCAAAATTTCACCACAAATCACGGCCTTAAAGGCCTGCCAAAATATTTCCTTACTCTTAACTGAATCTTAATTGTTGAGAACATATTCGTCCCATTTACTACATAAAAAATTTTGAAATCTGAGATTTGTGTATAAGTATTTCGGAAAAAAATAATTATTCCCAGGTGAGCTGTTACCGTTTGCTACTAAACGTAGCAGTATTGGTGCATGATCCGATATTGTAATTGGGGTAATTGTTGTCTTTTGAACTATAGAGAATAGGTTTTTACTAATTAAAAACATGTCGATCCGCTAGAGTGATTTATGTGCTTTAGACAAACAAGTATATTCTTGGGTATCCGGAAAGTTATTTCTCCAAATATCCAATAAGTCCAAGTTATAACACAGTTTTTTAAAAATTCTAGAATCCCTATTTCCCAATTGTTCCCTATTCCCCGTCCTTTTCCTATCAATAATCTCAGATGCCACCATATTTAGGTCTCCTCCTATTACAATGTTCTGTCCTAATCTTGCCAATTTGGTTTGCAATGAATTCCAAAAGGGGCCCTTCTTTTAATTTGGACCATATACGTTACACAGTATGATTATTTTTCCCCCAATTTCCACCTTCAAGATAATGAACCTGCCCTGGGGATCTATTTCCTTTTTGAGAATCTGGTATTGTATGTTCTTCCTGAACAAAATAGCCACTCCCTTCTTCCTCCGATTACCCGGGGCGCACACTACCTACCCATCGCCATCTTAATTTCTGACTTTCTATACCATTCAAATGTGTTTCCTGCAATAGACCTATATCTACCTTTAGTTTATTCAAATATTGTAAGACCATCTTCCTTTTAATCGGTGAGGTAAAGCCCCCCACGTTCCATGAACCTATGTTATACTTCCCAGTCATTATCACTTATACAGTGGAGGTGAAACCATGAACGAGAGAAAGCGAGAGAAAGGAGAAGGAAGAGAAGGAAAAAAAAAAGGAGAAAACAAGAATAACCTATACACCCATACTCTGTCACGCATCCCTCCCTCCCCCTCCCCCCCCCCCCTTTGTCTTTATCTAACACTTCCAAATTCAGATTGCCTTATCCTTTAATTTCCTCCTTAAGGAAATGTTCTGCTTCTTGTGGGTTCTCAAAGGTTTTGAACCCTTCCTGAGTTTTAATACTAATTTTGGCTGGATAGAGTAGCCTAACTGATCTGCCTTCCTGTATTAAGCGAGAGCATAGGGGCGCACACTGTTTTCTCCTGATGGAGGTCTCAAGCGAGAAATCTTGGAATATAAGAAATGTCTTATTTTGATACATAACATTCTTTTGAAGCCTGAAGGCTCTTAGTATCTTAACCTTATCCTGAAAGTTTAAGTACTTAATAATGATAGGTCTGCGTCTATCCTTACCTTCCTCCTGCTGCCTGAAGACCCCGATCCTATGTGCCCGTTCAACTGATAAAGCTTGCTCTCCCTCAGATATACCTAGTATAGAGGGTAGCTGAACCGCTGCAAAGTGTAACAAATCCTTTCCTAGAAGGGTTTCAGATATACCAATTATTCTCAAATTATTTCTCCTCGATCTGTTTTCGAGATACTCCACTTTATCAGTTAAAAATTTAACCTGCTTTTGTATTCCTATTAATTCCTGATCTTTCTCAATATCCCTATCTTCTAGATCTGAGATGCGCTATTCCACTAGGCCTACCCTAGCCAATATTTGTTTTGTTTCCTGCGATATTGACTCTATAGTGTTCTGTATAGCATCAAACTTAGGCATAAAAAGTGCGCTCATTTGTTTCAACAACTGAGTATTTGTTATCAAATCAGGCCCCACCTCCTGCGAGGTTTCTGAGCTTAGTTCTGTACTTCGTCTGGGTTGCTTTTTCTCTTGTTGCCATCTCCCTGTCATATTTACTGCTTTAATGCCAGAGGTCACTGAGATATATTTATCCATAAGAGATGTGGTAGAACTGTTCCTACCTTCCCTATATGACTTCCTAGTGCTTATGTCTCCCTCTATCGCTATGCTCCTTTTTATTAGCCTTTTAGCAGCTACAGTACTCCTGCTACCCTCTCCTCTTTTATCTTCAGAGTTACTATATGTATTGGTATTACAAATTCTAGTATTTAAGCAGAGCTTAGAAAAGAAGAAAAAAATAACGATTTCTCTTCCTTTCCTCCTTTTCCCAGCTTACCCCCAAGTACTATCCTCCTGACTAATGTATATAGTGCATAATTCAAAACCGATATGTGAACAAATACAATAGGTATAATAATCCCTCAGTGCATATACCGTACAGAGTAAAAAAGTATAATACTTAACCCCTTAATGACCGAGGACGTGCAGGGTACTTCCTCTTAAAAAAGTCACTTAACGACCAAGGACGTACCCTGCACGTCCTCGGTTTGGAAAGCAGCTGGAAGCGATCCTGATCACTTCCAGCTGTTTTCCGGTTATTGCAGGATGCCTCGATATTGAGGCATCCTGCAATAACATTTTTTACCCCTCCGGTGCAGAGAGTGCCACTCTGTGGCCCTCTCTGCACCGGACATCGATGGCCGCATTCGTTGGTGGGTGGGAGCTGAAGTTGGAGGTGGGTGGGCGGCCATCGATGGCTTCTTAGTCAGAGAGGGGGGCGGGATCGGGGGTGGGATCGCCAGGGGCGCGCACGGGTGCGCGCACGTGCACGGGGGGTGCTGGGCGGACGCGTGCACGGGGAGGGAGCAGGTGGGAACCACTTACACTACAGAAACTGTTTTTTATTATGGGGAGAAAGGAGGGATAAAATCCCTGATAAAAGTCATCTAAGGGATCTGGGAGGGGGTGGGGGATTAGTCTTGGTGGGGGGGAAGCTACACTGCAGAAAAACCAAAAATAAAAAAAAATAAAAACATTTTTATATGCAAACTGGGTACTGGCAGACAGCTGCCAGTACCCAAGATGGTCCCCAATAAGGCAGAGGGGGAGGGTTAGAGAGCTGTTTTGGGGGGATCAGGGAGGTTGGGGGCTAAGGGGGGGAATCTTACACAGCAGCATATGTAAATATGCTATATAAAAAAAGGATACCTTTTATTTTAGTACTGGCAGACTTTCTGACAGTACTTAAGATGGCGGGGACAATTTTTGGGGTGGGGGAGGAAAGAGAGCTCTTTGGGAGGGATCAGGGGGTCTGATGTGTCAGGTGGGAAGCTGATCTCTACACTAAAGCTAAAATTAACCCTGCAAACTCCCTACAAGCTACCTAATTAACCCCTTCATTGCTGGGCATAATTCACGTGTTGTGCGCAGTGGCATTTAGCGGCCTTCTAATTACCAAAAAGCAACACCAAATCCATATATGTCTGCTATTTTTGAACAAAGGAGACCCCAGAGAAGCATTTACAACCATTTGTGCCATAATTGCACAAAATGTTTGTAAATGATTTCAGTGAGAAATCTAAAATTTTGAAAAATTTAACGTTTTTCTTTATTTGATCGCATTTGGCGGTGAAATGGTGGCATGAAATATACCAAAATGGGCCTAGATCAATACTTTGGGTTGTCTACTACACTACACTAAAGCTAAAATTACCCCAAAAAGCTCCCTACATGCTCCCTTATTAACCCCTTCCCTGCTGGGCATAATACACGCATGGTGCGCAGTGGCATTTAGCGGCCTTCTAATTACCAAAAAGCAACGTCAAAGCCATATATGTCTGCTATTTCTGAACAAAGGGGATCCCAGAGAAAAATGTACAACCATTTATGCCATAATTGCACAAGCTGTTTGTAAATAATTTCAGTGAGAATCCTAAAGTTTGTGAAAAAATTTGTGAAAAAGTGAACAATTTTTTTTATTTGATCGCATTTGGTGGTGAAATGGTGGCATGAAATATACCAAAATGGGCCTAGATCAATACTTTGGGATGTCTTCTAAAAAAACATATCTACATGTTAATGGATATTCAGGGATTCCTGAAAGATATCAGTGTTTTAATGTAACTAGCGCTAATTTTGAAAAAAAGTGGTTTGGAAATAGCAAAGTGCTACTTATATTTATTGCCCTATAACTTGCAAAAAAAAGCAAAGAACATGTAAACATTGGGTATTTCTAAACTCTGAACAAAATTTAGATAACTATTTAGCATGGGTGTTTTTTGGTGGTTGTATATGTGTAACAGATTTTGGGGGACAAAGTTAGAAAAAGTGTGTTTTTTTTCAATTTTTTCCTCATATTTTATATTTTTTTTATAGTAAATGATAAGATATGATGAAAATAATGGTATCTTTAGAAAGTCCATTTAATGGCGAGAAAAACGGTATATAATATGTGTGGGTACAGTAAAAGAGTAAGAGGAAAATTACAGCTAAACACAAACACTGCAAAAATGTAAAAATAGCCTTGGTTCCAAATGGACAGAAAATGGAAAAGTGCTGTGGTCATTAAGGGGTTAATTAGGTTCCAAACAAATTCAATCCAACATGTCCCGCTGTTTCCAATAGCAGATGGCTATTTGTGTGTATAATTGTGCTATAAATTCTAATGTGTAACAAACCTGAAGGGGGGAAAAGAAGAAGAAGAAAAAGAAAACAAAACAAAGAAGGAATTCTTTTTTAAATATTCGACTTACCCCAATATACTATCTTCCTAACTAGCATACAATAGTTATACAGTGCATTACTCTGAATCAGTAAATAAACAAAAACAAAAAATCTGACAGTCCTTCAAAACTTGCATAAAATAAGTGTGATACTTAATTAGATTCCGTGCCAGCACAGTCCCAAATGTCCCAATAGACTTAGTAGCAAGTAGATATTCTTTCTTCCCCTAGATATTTCCTCTGAGAATTCAAGGAGAGTCCTTATCCGTGACCTGAGTGTTCCTCAATCTCTGCTTCAGCAATTCTGTTGGGACAAAAAAGAAAGGGGGTGCCACATGTGTGTAGCCATAGTGAAGTGAAGATGAACCTAGACTAAGGCCATACAGGGTACTCACATGTTCCAACGGCACCCAGGTGTGCCAGTAGATGCTGACTGAACCTTTAGCAGCAGTTCAGCATGCTGACTCTCTCCTGGAAAATGTTGGCGTTCTTCCAAGTGTGGGTAAACATACAAGGGGGACAAGAGAACAGAACCCTGTGTAAATCCGATAGAAAGACAGTCATAAAATATGTACAAGGTAGTTACAGGGTACTCACAAAGACAGCGGCACTCTCTTGTGCCAATTGTTGCAAGCTAGACCTTTTACAGCAGTCCAGCACGCTGACCTCAGACGCAGTATATCTGTGTTCCTCCAGTACATAAATGAGAAAGGGAGACATAATACAGACCACAAATGTGTGACTCTATCATAACCAGTACAACCCTTATCATTCCACAGCCCTAGATTCCTGGGGCTTTAGTAGCCATTGATGTTATCTATGGCTAAAGTCCTAGCTAGTCGCCTTATTGGTGACCACTCTCGCGGCGCAGAGTGTGAGTGCTTGAGGAGGGCAATAGCTGAGCAAAAATAATCCCTTCCCCCACAAATATATCAGCAAGTTTGGGAGGGAACAAACACTTACTGCTGCCTATCTGGGGGGGGAGGGGAGGGTATCAGTGCGCCAAACCAATATCCACTACCTTGTTTTCTCTCTCATCCGCCTCTCCTCAACCTCCCATCCTGCCAAGCGAGAGATCTAGCCGCTTGCGGGGGCCAGGGAGTGAGACTGTCCGCCGTAGGCTGTGGATTCCGAACGCCACTTCCGTCTCTCTGCACTGGTCTCCCGATCTCTTCCGCCGGATCCGCTGACAGCGTTCTCCTCCGTGTCCCTCGCCTCGGCGCTCCTTACGTGCGCCTATGCCAAGCGTGTCACTACAGCTCCTAGGACACTGTACTTTGTAATGTATTTTTGATTTGTTTTGTTTCTCTTTTTTGTTTCATGAAACAATTAACCATAGCTCTCAGGATGTGGTAATCATTCTAGAGTAAATTGTGATTGTGGTCACGCGGTCACGTTTACTTTCAACTTGTAATACTAGCGATACACCCGACACGTGCAAACAGCCACGATAAACCCCTTTTCACTTGTATGTAAATGTTAATGCTCCATTTCCTAATCTGGCCCTTAATCAGGCAATAACTTCCACACTTTTTAATGTTTTAAATGTACTCTTATATTTGTATCATAGAAAATAAAAGTGCATTTCATTTTGTTCCAGTATATTAAAAAAAAAAAACCCCACAAGCAACTCACAGGGATCATAAGTGATAGGAAAACGTCAGATGCGCCTAAAAATACGTGTATGAGTGTTATTATACACTGATACCAAAAGTGTTAAATGTGATGACCAATGTTATAATGCAAACACTAATCCCATGCTAAATGTGAAAAATAAGATATGAAAAAACAAATACAATATATGAAAAAAATATATATAAAATATACAAAAATGATTGCTATGATAACACTAATATAAAACAGTGTCCATAGTGCTAAAACCAAATGTTGCAAACCATAAGTGTAAAATAAGTCATATTCAGAAAGTCCACACTATTGTTGGGAAATGATGGGGTCCCCAGGCAGCAAGTTTCTCAGACCTCTGGTTCACACCTAAATTATCAAACCTATGTTCTTGATGATAATGGGGCCGACTTGCTGGTTTATAACCCTCAGAGGCCCTATATTTATCATTATGATAACCAAAATCCTGATCTCTATAATTAGACCGGAACCTAGGTGAATCAGATATTCCCTTGAAACCCCTATTTTCAAAATTACCAGAGTGACTAGGCCTCCTATTCCTCCAAGGGGTATATGTCTCCCTCGAAGGACAAGGAAACTGACTCCCTGATCTAGGATCATATTCATGGTTATAATAAGATTTCCCCTTATATATGTTATTCTTCTTTTTATCCTTTGTTTTTTTTGTAGTGTACATCTACCCATTTGGGAGAATCAGTTATACTAGGTTCCCCACGAACTTCCTGTATGGAGGATGCTTCTACTGGTGAATTCTGATATCAATGCTGGGAGTGTTATAAACACACCCATCCAAATAATCTTTCTCGTCCCTTGCTAATTTCTCGATTTTAATTTTAATTAATTTCTTCTGAAAGGAATCAGATTTCTCTGTAACTTCTTTGATCTTATTAATATATTCAGGATGTTGTTCAAATTTAACGAGCAGTGACTGCAACTTCTCTATTTCAGTCTCTGTATTGGTTAAAAGACTTTCCCTATATTCTATAAGTATATCTATCAATTTGAATGAGCAATTGGTAAGTTCATTCTGCCACTTGATTGTCAAATCTTTATATTGTGTAAAAGAACAAATTTTTGACAGTCTAAGTCCTCTGGGTATATGACCTTTGTGTTTGTATTTTTTTAAAGTGACTATGTCCCACTAATGCCTATGCTCACATTTAAGTGCATCTTCTAATTTGTGCAAAAGTTGTGTAAAAGATAATTCATCATCTCCCCTAGATGATTCCTCAAGTGGAGTGTCTAAATTACTTAAAGTGTGACGAAAATTAATTCTTTGTTCCTTGCTTAAGACTTATTTCGCCTTTTGTAATTTTACTGTTTATATTGTCTTAAGCCTTATCGCAATTGTAACTTTGCGGTAAACATTACCACCTTCTAAATTTATTGGCAAGGTATCTCATATTTTCCCTTGGCAGTTATTAATATTTTGAGATCGTATGGTTGGTAATATGATTATCGTTACATGTAATTAGTTTTATTATACTGATAATACATTGATAACGGCTTAACAGCCTGTCAGTCGGTCACGATCAAATTGAGACCCAGTGCTTTGCCTGATTGGCTAATAGTGTAGGTAGGTACAGCCAAGCCTTCCATATGGACCTATTGGAATCATGCCGTTTTTTTGAGGCTCTGATTGGTTTGACGTCTGCGGGGTTGTTCATGCATGCGCTCTGGATCGGGCTAGATGCCGACTCAGGCTTTATAAGCTGTGATATTGCAATTTTTATATACACCTGATGAAGCGGTCTTAGTTACCGGGAAACGCGTTGTGGCAAGATTGGTTTTAATAAATCATATATTTTTAATTATCACGGCTTTAACTTTTTTATTAGACTGAAGTTTTATGGGATAACATCTACCAACTAAATTTTAGTGGAATCACATCACGGAGTTTGGCTGAAAACTTTTCCACTCGAGTCGAGAGCAACCAGCTAAGACAGTTTGTTATAACCAGAGAACTCAGTGCGCTGGACAGCTGTGAATTGTCCAGAAGGCTTTTGTGGCACTTATCAAGTGCCTTATACATTGTGAGTATACTTCTTCGTTGTTCATGCAGTTCTTTTACACACTGATATACACTATTGCGGTGCCAATGTTTTTTATCTCTTACATACACAGCTCCAATCCGGAGGGACAAAGGGCTCTGATCAGCTATCTGGACAACTGCTAATTGTTCAGAAGGCGTTTGTGGCACTTATCAAGTGCTTTACATCACAGGGATCATGCATACATTAAAATAACTAAAATGGCTGCATTACCTTATTATAAATTACCATAACTAGTAGATTAGTAATAAAGCAATTAAAATAACCAGGTGCCATTACATAATAAACTTTCAACTAACATAGGACTGCTAAAGATTGCTTAATAAAGGGACAGTAAAGTCAAAATTAAAGTTTCATGATTCAGATAGAACATGAAATTTTAAACAAATTTAAAATTTACGTCTGTTATAAAATTTGCTTTGTTCTTTTGGCATCTTATATTGAAGAGTAAAACTAAGTAGGCTCAGAAAAGCTCAGGAGAGTGCACGTGTCCCATGGCAGCAGTATTTTGCAACATTGTATAACAAAGCTATAAATAATGTTGCAAAACACTGCTGCCATAGAGTATTAAAGACACGTGCACAGTCCTGAGCTCTTATGAGCCTTCCTAGTTTTACTCTTCAAAAAAAGATATCAAGAGAATGAAGCAAATTTGATAACAGAAGTAAATTGGAAAGTTGTTTAAAATGTAATGCTCTATCCAAATCATGAAAGTTTAATTTTGACTTTACTGTTCCTTTAACAAATAAGATGTATAATTCCTATTTTTGTTTAGAACTGGAATGAAATGGTTAAGCAACTGTAGCTGAATGCTATTCAGCTGACCTGTACATAACTCAAAAATAGTAGCTGCTGTCACTCCTCCCGCTCTTCACATGTTGACAATAAAAAAACAGGTATTTGTTTTCTCCATTGTTTTAGTATCCAAGCCCTGGGCATTGCATTGTTACTAGCTGTGCCACAGACAGATCTGACTTGTTCCGGTGCGCAGCAGCAGTGCAGCTTCAGGAGCGGCGGGGATATGACATCACATCATATGCCTGCTCTCCTCTAATTGGCTGCTTTTGTGCTCCCTCTTTAGCAGGTACTAAGTCTGGAAAATAGTTCCCCTCTAAATCCGGCCCTGGGCCCAATCTGCCACTGTGTGATGTACTTACCTCAGATCTTCTGTGTCTTCAAAATGTGCTTTTGCAAGCAGCTCAGCTCTCCTTGCTGCTCTGTTTTCCCGCTCTCTTCCTCCTGCACTGCTAGCTCATGCTCCTCTCACTTCCTCTCCGGTCACATTCCTGGTGCTGTGTGACTATAAGGAACGTGACCGAGTGGTGAGTAAGCCAGGACTGGGGGATCGGAGCACGAGGGGCGCATACCACATGCAAGTTACCCACTATTGCCCTCAAAAGGCTAAGCCAAAAACTTAAATGGACAGTATACACCAATTTTCATATAACTGCATGTAATATACACTACTATAAAGAATAATATGCACAGATATTATTATAAAAATCCAGTATAAAACATTTTAAAGACTTACTTAGAAGCTCCCAATTTAGCAATGTTTATTGGTTTGGCTAGAACACCCACTGAAAGGGGCAGATAGCAGACCCTCACCCCTCCTCTGCATATGAAAAGTCCCATTATGCAAACAGAAGCAATCTGAAGTCTGTATACATCAGTATACATCTAAAACGTTGGGGCTTGTTTAGGAGTCTGAAAATCAGCACAATGTTATTTAAAACTAAGCAAAACTATACATTATTACAAAAACACACAGAGATCAGCTATATAAATGGATCATCTACAAAACATTTATGCAAAGAAAAATCTAGTGTACAATGTCCCTTTAAGGCATAGTTGCAGATAGGGCCCAACAGCAGTTATAAAAAAGTAAATGAAACATAATGTTGCTTCTGCAAGTTAACACATGGTAACCACAGGCATCTTGCACCCCCCCCCTGCTGGGGCGCGCTAAGATGGTTGCCTAGTCAGCCTTATGCTATCATCAGCCCTGCGACCTACAGTGAAGTGTACTAAAATAACTATACAAAACTACCTTTAAACAATGATTTATACCCTTTAGTTTCATTGTATTTTAATTATTAATTGTTGGGGGTGCATTGGACAAATATAAATATGTCTGTCTGAGAACTTCAGGTCTGTTGGAGCTCTAAAATTTTAGTGCACAAAAAAAAAATATTTTTATTGGAATTTCCAACTTCCTAAAAATGAATTTGTGTGATTTCATTAGCTATTATTCAAGCACAAAACAGTGCATCTGAAAGAAACACAAGTTTGAGAGACACTTCTACACCTGTAAAAAGTATTGACAAGTACCCACAAAAATGTAAACCTAGTTATCACGTACTGCTTCAGCTGTCACTGTAAACCATTAAACCAATGTAGTGTTGTTTATTAGGTAAATTATTAATTTGGCCCTATCAAGGGCCAAATTCTAAGAGGGCTATAAAAGGTGTAACAAGTGATGTTCTTTATAGGCACTGACAAGGTAAACAAGATAGCAGGCATTGTCCAGTGTAGACTCCCATTATGCACTGCTTGGATAAATGTCACATTTGATTCAGTTTCAGAATGATCACTTCACTTGGCACTCACTGTGTAAGTCTATTGTGGACTATAACCTGTAGCATGCACTACTACTTGGGAAAATGTCACTTCCACTTTCTAATATATAAAGTTCCAGAGCTCTCCCTCTGTTCAAGTGGCCCCCATGGGAGAAGAACACTTGGCCAGTGGTGGCCCCTAGATACAATGAGCTTGATACCCCTGGTCTAGAGAGATATGACTATAAGGGGAAGAAAATGCTGATATTTGTTAAAGAAAATGATGACTTAGGAGGAGTCTCCCACAATGGCGTTGTTCTGCCCTACTGGTCACAATGACCAATTAATTTATTTCCCAATTCGGAACCCACTTGCCTTGTTTGCCTCATTTGGACTACTGAATAATGCCATTTCTTCTACAGGTTTATATGGACATTGTCAGCAAGTGAATCTGTTGATGGGAACAATTCAGGACAGACCCATTGTAATTACATCAAGAGCTTGTTCCCCAGCAAGAAGAGAGTTAAATGGTATGGATGAACTGAGACAGACATTTCACAACTGGGCTGCAAATGGTGAACACTCTTCCTCTGTACCCTGACTTGTACTTTAATTTGCAAGCTCCTTTCTTTTATCTCACCCCTGTCAAGGCTTTACCTTCCATTCCCCTCAAGCTATACTGCATTATCAGTGTTGGGTCATAACCCTCAGTCTTCATGAGCTACTGTAAACACTGTTTTTACAGCACTTGTTTGCTGAGTTTGTTTTGAATGGAGCAGCATCACCAAATAATATTGATACATATGAAATATATACAAAAGTCTAAAAAAAATGTGGTTTAATTATTTTCTTTTAAAAAAAAGTTTCTAATTTACTTATATTATCACATTTGTTTAATTGCCATAGTATTCTTTGTTGAAGAGACACCTAAGAATGTGTCTATAGCATTACATGGCAGGAAATAGTGCTACCAAATAGTACTCAAGAAACATGCACGCTCCTTAGCTTAGGTCCCTATTTTTCAACAAAAGATACTAAGAGTACAAAGACAATTTGATAATAGAAGTGCATGCTCTGTCTGAATTAAATATGTTGGGTTTTATATTCCTTTTATGTTGTTTTGGACTTAAAATATAGTTACTTATATATCATTTTTATTTTTAGTGGTTGATGTATCCTGCCATGAAAAATAAAAATATATCCAAACTTTTAACACGGACACTGGATTTTATCCCTTTGCAGATTTTTTAAATCACATTTTAAACATTCTGTTAAATAAAACTATATACACACATCAAATTAATTGTTACTATTTATGAACTTGTATTTATTTTCCAAACCTCTTCAAAGTATCAAGCTAATTGAAATAAAATATTGACACACATTATTATCTAATACATGTCAGGCGTAGCAGGTAACCATCTCAGGACCAGAACTCAACTGACAGGAATCTTTTGTCTTTCATGAGACATTTCTTCTGGCAGGCAATTGACAGGCTTTGCTAATTAACCTATATGGAAAAAGACAAACATTGCCATTCAGCAATATAAAACAAACTTCCTACCTGCAAACAGCACCAAATGAAACTCACAAAACCTGTATTTCTGTAGCATACCCCTCCTATACCTACAGCATAGATTATTGTCATTTTCCCTCATATTCTGATGAGACAGTAGATGGCAGTAAAAAGTCTGCTCGTGATTTGAGTTCCAGTCAACAAAAGAAGGAAGGGGAGGCTGCTTAGTATGGGAGGAGAGGCTAAGCAGTGTTTAGGATATTATGGTAATACACTAGCAGAGGGATACACTGGGAAAGGTAAGGCGTGCAAGATGCTTTATTTTCTTTTACACCTGCGTGTTTTCTTTTGTGCGTAGCACTTTGGGAAGGCTGATAGCTGATGTACTGAGTGACAGACCCCACAGCAAGTAAGAGACAACAAACTTTATTAAAGTGACAGCTGTAAGTTTTTAGAGTGTTTAACTTCTACCAGAAGCGTGAATTTTATAAGTTTTTTTTTGTTATGTTAAAATGAACAAAAAATAGTTTTGGTTTTTTGTATGTGTGTGGCATCTTTTATTCTAAAACCTGCAAGTTATATTTAACTTGTTAAGAGCCTGGTGCAGTGGTCACTGGGGTACATGTTCTTGTAAAACAAAGGGTAAACTTGTAGATTATTTTCTCTTCTACTTGTGTACAAGCATATATTTTACATTGAATTAACCGTTTTGGATAATTTGCCTAAAGCGTGCAGTTTCTCTCATACCACATTACAGCAAGCGGCTGATTTAAAAGTCTTTAATGACCTTGGCTCTGTTTGTTTTTTGTCCCTGTGATCCTGTTGACTTTTTTTAGTTGAATTGATAAGTACCTGGACCTTGATATTATTAACTCATCTGTTCATGAACAATGACTCAGTTTAAGACCCATCATCCATTAGGGACTTTGTATATTTTTCTAATATCTTTTAAAATAAATGTTAGCTGCTTCTGTAAAAATGTGCAAACACTTGCCTCTACACCTACTGAATATCAAAGTTAATTTTTCATGTTCTCCATATTAAATGCAAACAAAATCTTAAACATATTTGTCTTAGAAACATATCCCCATACTGCCTGCAATTGTTTACATGCACCTCCTCATAAATGGTTTCCTTTTGCCAGGGAGGAAACACATGGCATATTATGTCTTTCTGGCAATGAGGCCCCTTTTTCCTCTGGCAATTTGATATATTTTGTAGAATACAAAATCAGACTGTGGCAATAAAAAGAAAAAAAAAAAAGTGTAGCATCAAAGTAAATAGTAAAATCAATATGAGTTGTGAACTAAAGATGAGATGGTTTGTGAGTTATGCACACAAATAACAGTAACCTTTTACCATAGAGATCTTATTAGTACTTGATTGTGAGGCCAGACAGTCCCTGTGCTAATTAATAAATTTGTAACATATGTTACTATTCATTGCTAAATGGCACATGGAATGCAGAATATGTGATTATACCTGTTTTGCTGGTAATGGTTTTTTGACCTAACAGTACAATTAATATTCAGGTCATTTATAAGTTTACTGTACATTGTTATAATTCCAAAGTAAACTATTTGCTTTGGAGGAGTATGAAAAGTGTTATGCAAAAATGACCTATATTTTTGTGATGTGTTTCTCTAGAATTGCTCAAATTCAGTTCTTTTGTGTTTTTCTTTTACAAATAGATAATTTATATTAAAACATTTTTTTGTTATGCAGTCTGTTATTTGCTAATCTGCATCTTTATTGCTGCGACCACTGGCTTAATTTGTTAATAATCTGTACAAAGATAGAATTCAAAGCCTGTTGATGTTTAACCACAATGTATTTGGAACACTGGTTTTACCCTGATGCTTTTTGTGTGTGTGAATAAAGTTAATGATTATCAATATATACATTACCCTATATGTATATGCATGTCAGTTTCTTGATATCCTCTTTGTGGTTATATAATTTGCTATTTAAAAGAAGTGCTATGCTTTTATATATTGTGATATATCTATTATTATTATTATTATTATTATTATTATTATTATTAATATTTTTTTACAAGAGAAACAATAACTAAAGCAGTCAACAGTAACTGTAAAGAACCAGAAGGTCTATTAAGTCTCTCCATATTTCTGACTGAAGTTAAAGGGACACTAAACCCATTTTTTTCTTTCTTTCATGATTCAGATAGATCATGCAACCTTCTAATGTACTCCTATTATGACATTTTCTTCGTTCTCTTGCAAGTGCTACCAGGGTGCTGAAGCAAAAATGGGTTGGCTCCTAAGCTTAGATTCCTGCTTTTTCAAATAAAGATAGCAAGAGATAATGAAGAAAAATTGATAATAGGAGTAAATTAGAAAGTTGCTTAAAATTGCAAGCTCTATCTGAATCATGAAAGAAAACATTTGGGTTTAAAATTTCTTGCATTATCACATTAGCTCTAAATAGTTTTTTTTTTTTTTTAATAACTTTATTTATAATATAAAGATCCATTTCACTTACAATACAGTTATTTCAAGTAACGCAGTTACTTAGTGATTAGTTACAGCAGCAATAAGGGTGGCAATAAGTATCCGGGAATACAGTAGGTCACAGTATTTAAACACAAAATGCAAAGTTAACAGCAGTAATACTTCCCAAGCTGTATTGTAGTAAGACACCATGACCCTGAGTTCTGCCAGCTTTTAGTTGAGATGTTCCTTATGAAGTGGCCTGGATCTCTTTTTTACAACTTTTATAGAAGAAATGAGAAGAAAAAGGGTGGACAGAAAAGAACACAGAGAAAAAGAACAAAACAGTAAAAACTATTCAATTTAACTTAACTTACCCAGAATGCGTCCAGATCGCCCCCCACAGGCCAGCATCAGAAACATCTTAGGATAGGTAGGAGTTCAGTCAGCAGAGCATTCACACACAGGTATTGCTAGTCTAGGGTTCTCTGCTTTGGAAGCACCAATTACCCTTCAGATTTTCATTTAGGATATATAAACTATTCCTAAATGGGAAGATAACCCTTTCTGTAACTGCATCTGGCAAATATCGTAGATATGTTTCCCATTTATGGATAAAACGTTTAATTCTTTTCTCAGGGTCTCCCTTTGTATCTGCTTGCTCAACTAACATCTGAGTATGTATGTTCCTGATTAGTTTTTGGAATGGAGGGGACTTGTTGCTGGCCCAACCTGCCAAAATGTGCTGTTTTGCCAGTATGATAACTGTGGAGATAAAGGTGTCTGAATTAAGCCTCTTATTAGTGGATACTAAGAATATTATATGTTGTGCAGAAAGTTCAACCCTCATTTTGGTAACCTTAGCCAACCAGTAAGATATTTTCTGCCAATAACCTGTCAATTTAGGGCAGTTCCACAGTAAATGTATCCAATCTGGTGCCTCAAAGCTGCATTTGGGGCACATATTTCTTGCCCCTGGTACCCATTTAGAACGAAGACCGGGTGTTATGTAAGCCTGTTGTAATATTTTTAAATGAGATTCTCTTAGGGTGGAGGAAATAGTTATGGCCTGTATTTTATCTAGACTATTTTCGATCAGAGGCTTGTCCACCGTTAGGAGATCGTATCCTGACCATTTAGATAAAATCTTTTGCATGGCAGTGTCTTCTAGATGTAGGAGCAAGAGGTTATATATATGCGTGAGTTTATAGGACCCTTGTCTTGCCAATATGCAAAGCTTATCTATATTGGTTGAATCCCTGGTAAGTAAGCCATCTGATTTCAATTTATTTACAAAGTGCCTGCATTGAAAATATGCAAATTTGTGAGTACTGGGGAGGGCGTATGTGTTTTGTAATTCCTGAAAGGATAGGAGTTCTAAGGTAACAGGGTTATACAACTGCCTAAGTGTAGTGAGGTGTTTTTCCTGCCACAGCCGAAAGGCTTCTGTGGTATAACCAGGAAGGAACCGTAGATTCCCTTGGATTGGCAAATATTTACTCACCGACTTGTCCACCCCCCAAAATCTACAAATTTTGGTCCAGGCTCTCAGTGGGTCCCTGTAAAGAATATGGTTTTGTATGTGTGATGGCAGTGAGGACATGTCCGCATGGGGGAGAAATGCAAGATGTATCGGGGCAGTAAGACGTTGCTCCAAGACAGGTACAGTGAAATGATTATCGCCAATTAGCCAGTCGAGGATTAATTTTGTCAAGGTAGCCCAATTGTACCATACAATGTTAGGGAGGCGAAGACCACCCCTATTTGTTGGCATCATAAGGTAATTCTTCCCTATCCTGTGTTTTTTCCCTCTCCAGATAAACTGTCCCAAAGCAGTTTGTAATGTGTTGGCATCCTGTCTTGTGAGAAGCAGTGGCAACATCTGTAGGGGATATAAAAGTTTGGGCAATGCAACCATCTTAAAGAGGTGTATCCTGCCTGAGAGGGATATTGGTAGCCTTGCCCAACCCAAAAGTAATGTTTTGATGTTTTGAATCGTTTCTTTGAGGTTGAGGTGATATAATTTATAGCTCTAAATAGTTTTATTTGTTGAAGAGATACCTAGGTAGGTGTCTAGAGCACTAAATACCAGGAAATAGTTCTGCCATATACTGCTCTTGCAAATGGATAACATTTTTGCAAAACTGCTGCTATTTAGTGCTCCAGACACATGCACATTCCTAAGCTTTACATCCCTGTTTTTCAGCAAAAAATACCAACAGTACTAAGAAAATTTGATTATAGAAGCATGTTTAAGTTTGTATGCTCTATCTGAATTGTGAAAGAAAATAATTGGGTTTTATGTTCTTTTAAGTTTAAAATGGCAGAAATTATTTTAAAAAAAAATGTATATGTAAAATGTTAGAATATTTGGCTTTTTATGCAAAGAATAATTTTTTGTTACAGTTGTTTATGAAAAGTGTTTTTTTTCCTCTTTATTTTAAAGGGACATGCAACCCAGAGTTTTTCTTTCAAGATTCTGACAAAACAGGCAATTTTAAACTACCTTCCAGTTTGCTTCTATGTTCTAAATTGCTTCATTCTCTTAGTATCCTTAGTTGAAAAACATATCTAGGTAGGCTCAGGAGCAGCAATGCATTACTGGGAGCTAGCTACTAATTCATGGCTGCATAAAAATGCCTCCTTTTAATTGGTTCACCAGATGTCTTAAGATAGCTCCCAGTAGTGGTGCATAGCTTCTCCTTCAAAAAAAGATTACAAAGCGAAGGAAGCAAACTAGATAAAATAAGTAAATTGGAAACTGGTTTAAAATCACTTGCTCTATTTGAATCATGAAAAATAAGAAAAAGAAAAATGTTAGGTTTAATGTCCCTTTAAGTACAGGAAAATCCTTTAAAGAAAAAAGTAATACATACTGAAATGCACTCTTTTAGTTGCAACAAAGAAATAATTACTTTTGTGTCCCTATCCACAAGCTTTTCAGACATTCTTGACTTCCCTTACAATATCTGTCCTTGCCATCTCTGTTGGAAATTTGTGACATGAATTAGCTACCCTTTCTGTAAAGTTATCTGCTTGCATTATTCATAAACCTCCTAACAACCAGCATATTCTATTGGCTTGGATATACCTTCAGATCTGTGCTTTTTATTGTGGATTCTTGTGTTTTTGAAGTATTACAACTCCAGCAGCCTACCCTCTAGATTTCATCTTCATAGATAAAAAGTGGCATCTTTAGACAATGCCCATTTTCCATGGGTGGGGGTGGTACAGAGCTTCCCAATTACATTCCCTGCATTCCTGAACACCTCCTGAATTCCACTTCCATCACAAATGAGTACATTTCTGGATAGGAGGTAGGGCGTGAACCTTGGAAATATCTTACAGTTTATTATGTAATATATTCCACTCAAACGTCATATCTTTTTTATTTTATTTTTAATACAACTGATCTGCAGAAAATATTGATCGTAAAAATATATTACTGTTCTTACATCAATTTGTTTGCTTTTAAATATGTCTTTTAGATAGTTATGAGTATTCAAGACTTATTTCTGGAACATGCACCACAGCAGTGAAAGTGGAATCGAGCAGATTGTAGCACTGATATAAACATACGAAGTGTGAGCAGTTCCTATTGGCTCTCCCTCCTGCTTGTCAAACAAAACAAAAAATA
Source organism: Bombina bombina (assembly GCF_027579735.1). NCBI lineage: Eukaryota > Metazoa > Chordata > Amphibia > Anura > Bombinatoridae > Bombina > Bombina bombina. Next base: position 562,322,501 of record NC_069504.1, read on the forward strand.
ACTTTGCATTGAGGAGGAAAGGGAAAATATAAAATTTGTTTTTGTTTTAAAATTTTTAAATAATCTATTTTCAATCCTTTGACTGGGATACACGTAACCTATGAAAACTTTATAAATATGTAAATACATTTGTGTGACTTTATTATTGCTTTAGTTTTATAGGCTTTCTAAGTCTGTTCTGTAGCACAAAAATTAAAATGTAGACCCTTGTTTGAAAGGGCTAAATATAACTGAATTAAAGGGACATTGGAACCCTCTTTTGGAATTGAGGGGTCACTTGTATACCTAAAATGCAGGTTACCACCCTGGCAGCCGTAGTCACATACATAGGTAGCCACTAGTAAAATCTCAGGATGTGAAGGGGCATGAGATTTCTCTTTTGAAAGGGATGGTTCGCTTGTTAGAAAGAGAGGCCCAACACCAAATGGTTAAATTTGGTGTTAGAATCAATGACATAACCTGAGTAGACTTGCTTAAAGGGATACTAAACCCAGTAGTTTTTTTTCATGATTCAGATAGAGCATGCAATTTTAAGCAACTTCCTAATTTTACTCCTATTATCAATTTTTCTTTGTTCTTTTGCTATCTTTATTTAAAAAGCAGGACTGTAAAGCATTTTACATACAACACCCTGGATAGCACTTGCTTATTGGTGGCTGCATTTAGCCACCAATAAGCCAGCATAACACAGGTTCTGAAGCAAAAATGGGCCTGCTCCTAAGCTTTACACTCCTGCTTTTAAAATAAAGATGGCAAGAGAACGAAGAAAAATTAATAGAGCATGCAATTTTAAGCAACTTTCTAATTTACTCCTATCTGAATCATGAAAGGAAAAAACTGGGTTTTAAAGGGATACTAAACCCAAATGTTTTCTTTAAGTGCAAAACCACCCTTTAATGAAATGTGTAAGTGCCACAAAATGTCTTTTTAAAAATCTTTAGGTAAGTATACTGTATATAGTAAGAATCACCATTTTCCACTCTGTGGTTCTGTATGCAGTATTGCTTCCTTATAATAGGAAGAAGAATCTTTTTGAGTATTAAATATTTTCCCTAAAAAAATAAATAAAAATAAATCACTGGTCCTGTATCAAATATAATGTGGTGTGTCTATATATTTACTACTGTGTGTTACACACATGTACAAGTGTGGCAAATTATGTTATGGGCTCCAAAACCCAGCTCTTTTGGGAAGGCCAGGTTTTTACATGAAGCTGGAAACCACAGCAGTGAAGTTAAAAATGTATCTTCTCATTTCTTTATTTTTATACATGCCAGCTAAATTCATTTAAGGAATAGTCAAGTCAATTTGTCTTCGATGTTTAATATCTTTATTTGAAAACTTAGGAGTTGGCCCATTTTTGGTCCAGCACCCGGGTAGCGCTTGCTGATTGGTGGCTGCATTTAGACACCAATCAGTGCTACCCAGGTGCTGAAGCAAAAACGGTCCGGTTCCTAAGTTTACATTCAAATAAAGATACCAAGAGAACAAAGAAAAATTGATAATAGGATAGGAGTAAGTTAGAGCATGCACTTTTAAGCAACTTTCTATCTGAATCGTGAAGTTTAATTTTGACTAGACTATCCCTTTAATTATTTTGCTTTCTATGCTTATAATCTCCCTTTGCAAACTGTGCTTCCCCCAAACCCCAAGAGTAACTGGAGAACAGTAGTGCATGCTACACTTATCTTAATACTGTGTACAGGGCAATGCTACAGGGTCTCTCAGTTTCACCTTAAAAGGGACAGTTTACCCTAAATTGTTCTCCCCTTAATTGTACTCCCCTTTAATTTGTTCACAATGATCCATTTTAGCCGCTGGAGTGTATTCAAATGTTTAGGAATAGCTTATTTTCCTTTTTATCGGCGTCTGAAATAGCTGATTTTGCCTGTGGTATCACAACCTATACTGAAATTTTCTATAGGCTAAAGAAAAGCTGCATAAACATAGCCAGCAGAAAAAATACACTCCCAGTGGGAGGTAGGAAAGAGAAGTTTTATAAAATGTAAATTTTTCATTGGTCTCTAATTATTATTGTGCTTTGGAGACCAGGAATATCTATTCTACCAGGCTTTCTCTTTCTATATGTAGTTTGTTTTCTACAAACAAAATGCATGTAAATGACTAATATATACAGTGCATATATAAGACCACTATAAAATTATATATTTAAATTGTGTATTAACTAGAATTTATAGATATATTGTAAATGAACTATTCAAAAATAAAATACTGTTTGTTTTGAAGAGTGTTGCAATTTGTTATGTTTGGGCTTAGCATATTTTTATATGAATATTAGTATTATGTTGATTTATTGTAACACTGATGATGTAAATTAGAATTGCATAGTTATTTCCTTTAGGCAAAACCTACAGGAAGCACAGTGAGAGGAAAATACAGTGGAACAACCTTTTCATCAAATGGGTTGATGTATCAGTAGCTTGGCACAAAATCAGTCATTGTATTTAGTACAGGTTATTACTCAGTCATCATATTGTTCACTATTTTTAGCAGAACATATGTTTGCTTATGCTTTTTAAGCTAATACCCATGCCTTTATATCTTAGTTCTGATATAGAAATCACTACATTCTACAATAGAAGCCTTAGCCTTTCATTTGTTGTTTTTATCATGTTACAAACTGATATACTGGATCTCCTTTATATATTGTATACGTTATAATGGCCATATATAATTATTTCTCAGCCTCTTTATTAGAATACAACCAGAAAATACAGGATATTTGTATGTAGTATAAAAAAACAAACTACTTCTATAGGCTTAAGTGGCAAGTATTTAGTGTGACCTCCCCTTACACTTGAGCAATAGCAGGAACCTGTCTCTCGTAAACCTAAATGGAATTGAACCCTAATTAATGTCATTGCTAACACTTGTATCCACCCTACTATTTCATGTCAATATGACTGCTGGGAAAAAGGTCTATTACACCAGGTTTGTGCAAGATATGCTTGAACATTACATACATGTGGTATGTGTTTAATTCATTGGAAGCTTGCTAAGAAGACCAACTTTCAATCACATTATTCCATTCAAAATGCCAACGATCACAGAATTTGACAGACATAAAATCATAATTTTGCATCAGCAAGTCCACTCTCAAAGGGAAATCAGCAAAGAAATTGGATTCTCAAGGTATTCAGGCTGTTATAAAAATAATTGAAGAATCAGTAGAGGTCAAGGACACAAAAAATGACTGAAAGGGCAAAACTTTCAAAATTTAATGAGAAGTTTCTAAGAGTTTCTTCTTTGAGAGACTGGAATAAGTCCAGCAAGGACCTGGCTCCGCATCTGGCAGCTTCATCGGGATGCCAAGTTGACCCTTCTACAGCTTGAAAACGCTTGGTCAGGAATGGTCTTTGTAGAAGGGTAGCAGCCAAGAACCACTTTTTCGGAAGGGGAACAGGGTGAAAGGGCTAAAATATGCTAAAGCTCTCAAATATTGGAATTAAGATCAGTGGAAAAGAGTATTATGGAGTGAAAAATCCAAGTTTGAATTTTGTGTGTCCAATCTTTGACAATATGTGAGAAGAAGAGTTGGAGAGAGATGGAAGAATGAGTGCTTGAGGCCTTTAGTGAAGCATGGTGGAGGGTCTGTCCTGGATTGGGGCTGCATTTTTGCCAGTGGTGTTGGTGATATTGTCCACATTGATGGGATCAAGAATTCTGAAAGTACAGACAGGTTTTAATTCATCATACAATTCCTTATGTAAAGCGCATGATTGGGAATGGTTTTATTTTTCAGCACTGCTAATGCAGTGAAAACATATTTGGAGAGAAAAACTAATTAAACCCTGACAGTCATGGACTTGCTTCCACAGAGTTCAGACCTGAATATTATAGAGTAGGGCTGCAACAACTAATCAGTAAGTTTGATCATAAAAATAGTTATCAACAAATCTAATTATCAATTAGGTGGTCAGCAGCACCAGCTGCTTTAATCTGATGATCTACTGCAACTAAGATTGTGCAAAAAAAAATGAATTTATTATTTTTTTTTAATCTTTTTTTTCTATCCGATTAGTCGGACAATAATCATCCGATTAATCGGATAGAAACATTTTTAATAAATAAAAATGTTTGCACAATGCCATGTGCAGGAGTTCATCGGATTGAAGCAGCTGGTGCTGTGCAAATAACCAACTAATCGCTGATCACCTAATTGATAATGAGATTCTTTGACAACTATTTTTATGATCAATCTTACCGATTAGTTGTTGCAGCCCTATTATAGAGGCAGTATTGGATCACCTGGATATAGAGAGAAATAAAAAACAACCTAAAACTAAATTAGAACTCTAGGAAGTGCTGAATGAAGCCTGGTATAATATACCAGAAGATTACTTCAGGACAATCTACCCAAAAGAGAACAAGATGTGCTTAGTGCCAAGGGAGGGCAAACTAAATACTGACTTTTAAAGAGACCGAAAATAAATAGGGATGGTCATTAAAACTTTGCTAAAACAACAAGTCTAATGCACAGTACTGTGTATCTATTTGTATGTGTGTGTGTGTAATTGTTTTTTCCTGTTTAGAACATTTTAAAGTTACAAGAATATACAATCTTATTATTATGGCTGATACTGCAACTTTAACAATAAGAAGAAATGAAGTGATAGAGTACAGACAAACTATTCCTTAAAACTGTGTAGGTGGAGCTTTGCAATTGCACAGATGTCTTGAACAGTATGGCTGATCTATAACAACTGCACACTTTACATTGTAATCTTTAAAGAAAATCCATAGAGGACAATAAATTATTTGTAGAGCGCCAACAGATTCGGCAGCTCTATAAACATAGGCATGGTATGCAAGGTAAAATTTATAGGGACCAAGTGGGTATAGGCCCTGCTAAGAGTTGCACTGTTTTAGTCGGCACTTATAAAGGTGATCTACAAACAGCTCGGCTCATAGGCTTACATGCTAAGGGGGTTCAAGGGGATAACAAAGCAGGAGAGGAACTGGGGTTAGGAAAGGTTAGTATAGGTTGTATGCATCCCTGCACAGTAGAGTATTTAGGGAGCGCTTGAAACATTCAAAACTAGGGCGAGAGTCTCGTAGAATGAGGCAGAGAGTTCCCCAAGATAGGGGACAGTCTGGAGAAGTCATGTAGATGGGTATGTGAGGAGGTTGTAAGCAGAATGAAGGGAATCCCGGGAGTTAGACAAGGTCTGAGATATAGGGGGAAGCAGTGCAGTTGAGGGTCTTGTATTTCAGATTCAGAATTTTGTGTTTAATTCTGGAGGCTAGACGAAGCCAGTGAAGGGATTGTCAGAGAGGTGCATCAGATGATTCATTTCTGAGGAACACAAGTCTGGCAAAGGCCTTCATTAAGAATTGTAGTGGAGCTAGACTGTAGCTAGGAAGACTAGAGAGGATGGAGTTGCAGTAGTCAAGGTGGGAAAGGATAAGACAGTGGATTAAAATCTTAGTTGTGTCCTGTGTAAGGAAATATCAAATTTTAGAGATGGTTTTTAAGGTGGAAGCGGCAGGAATTGGCCAAAGACTACATGTGAAGAGTGAAAGAAAGATCTGAGTCAAGTGTGACCCCAAGACATTGGGCATGCAGGGTTGGGGTAATGGTGGAGTTATCAACATTTATAGAACATTGGAGGTGGTGATTTTGAAAGAAAAGGGGAAAATAAGGAGCTCAGCTTTGGAGAGGTTTAGCTTAAAGGGAGAGGAAACCCCAACATTTTCTTTCATGATTTGGATAGAACATACAATTTTAAACAACTTTCCAGTCTATTATCAAATTTGCTTCATTCTCTTATCCTTTGCTAATAGAATAGCATTGCACTACTAGCAGCTAGCTGAACACATCTAGTTAGCCAATCACAAAAGACAAATGTGTCCACGCACCAATCGGCAGCTAGTGTAGGATATGTGTGTATTTTTTTTTCAACAAGGGATACCAAGAGAACGAAGCACATTTGAAAATAAGTGAATTTAAAAGTGTCTTTGAATCATGAAAGTTTAATTTTGACTTTTCTATCCCTTTAAAAAGATAGGAAAGTCAAAATTAAACTTGCATGATCTGAGAGAGACAGGGACACGCATTAGGAAGGAAGGAGATAGGTCTGGTGCAGAGAGGTAGATTTGGGTGTCATCAGCATACAAATGATATTGAAACCCGTGATACTTTATTAAGGAACCTAACAATGTGTAGATAGAGAAGGGGACCTAGGACACAGCCTTTGCGGTACCCCAACATAAAGTGGTAAAGGGGCAGAGGATGCTCCAGAGAAGGCTACACTAAAGGTACGGTTAGACAGGTAGGAAGAGAACCACAAGAGGGCTGTGTCGCAAATGCCGAAGGATTGAAGGGTTTGGAGCAAAAGAGGGTGGTTAACAGTATCAAAAGCTGAAGATCGAGGAGGATTAGCAGAGAGAAGTTTCTTTTCAATTTTGCTGTAAGTAGATCGTTGGTAACCTTAAGGATTGCTGTCTCTGTGGAGTGATGGGGGTGAAATCCAGATTGCAGTGGGTCAAGAAGGGAGTATAATGTAAGCAAATGTGATAGACGTGTATATACTAGCTTTTCAAGAAGTTTTGAGGCAAGTGGAGTCGGGAAATTTGGGCGGCAGTTGGATGGGGAGGTTGGATCAAGAGAAGTTTTTTTGAGGATAGGAGTGACCAGTGCATGTTTTAGAGATGAGAGAAATATACTGGTGCTGAGGGAGAGGTTAAAAGTGTGAGTATAGGGGTAAGTGTAGAAAAGGGGGAGGGGAGTAATTGTAAGGGGATGTGATCGAGGGGACAGGTAGTGAGGTGAGAAGACAGTATTAGGGCATGAACTTCTTCCTTAGTAACAGTGGTGAAATGGCTATGTTGGTTTTGGATGATTGCAAGCTTTTGAGGGGGATGTAGACTGGTAGTCCGTTGAGATATGTGTTTCTGATGGAATCAATTTTGTTATTAAAGTGGCTGGCAAAATCTTGAGCTGAGATATAAGTTGTAATAGGAGGTGGGCAGAGAAAAATATTGAAAGTGTAGAACATGTTTTGGGTTTGAAGAAAGAGTAAATTGGTTGAGGGCAGACCAGTGGAGTTCAAGATGAACTTGTTGAGAAGAAAGTCAGCTGATTTTCTCCAGTGTTGCTCAGCAGTACGTGACGATCTGCGTAAAAGTAGTGTGTCATTGGAGTATAACAGGGCTGAGGATGAGTGCATGACTTCCAAGCTATGGTAGGAGGGGCCAAATTGTTAAAGAACGATATAAGGGTGGAATTTTATTGGCAGATTGGTCAGGGCAGGAAAAGGAGTGACTTAATACTTCTGAGTTTGGTGTGATGGGTAGAAGGAGTGAGAGTTGTAGTGTAATGTAAGGAGATGATGGTCTGAAAGAGGAAAAGGGGAGTTTGTGAAGTTTTGATAGAGTGCATCAATAGCTGAAAATCAGATCAAGGGAGTGACCATCTTTGTGAGTTGGAGACTCAGTCCATTGTGATAGACCGAAAAAGGAAGTGAGTTGCAGTAGTTGTTTTGCAGAGGAGGCAGTAGGATTGTCAACAGGGAGGCTGAAGTCCCCAATGAGGGTAGGGGTGTCTAAGGAAAGGAAATAAGGTAGCCAGGCTGCAAAATGATCTAGAAATTGCATTGAGGATCCAGGGCGCCAAATGCCTGAGACACGTATAGGGCTCGATTTTATTATTCATATTCTCCTATATTTTCTCCTAAAAGTTCTCCTGAGAAATAATTCCCCAATTTATCATTCAAAAATACTCCTAAAATTGGGCAAGTTCGACTGTAAGATTCTCCTACTCTGAACATGTTCTCCAAAAAAAGGGTTAAATTAGATCCTTTTTTAGTCGTATTTAATATAGTTCTCCTCACAATTCTCCTAGTTACAAATTTATCATTTATATTCTCCTGTGGAGGACTGAAAGTGTTCCTGCATTAAAGTTCTCCATAGCTACAGTGGAGAACAGCATTAGAAATCTATTCTCTACCAGTTGTAGAAGCAGTTACAAACATAATATAACAAAGCACAATAATAATTTATGATGGAGTGAAAAAAATATATATATATATATAATGGAGCACCAAAATAATATATAACGGAGCACAAAAATGATATTTATTATGGGGCATAAAAATAAGATATAAAAAAGCGCTAAAATTGAAGCACAAAATGAAAATGTAGATCTATTTTCTTATATGAAAGTTTGCTGAAAAGAGGCGTTAACAAAGCTACTAGGAAGGCTGTATAAAGATTTCTATTGGTTTATATATGATTGACATGGAGAATAGTTGCTTATTTTTAGTGATAAATAAGGATAAGATACTAATCCGACTGGAGAAATTTATCATTAGTTCTCCTCAGCTCTCCTATGGAGAAAAAAAAACTTTATGATAAATAAGGGCGCACATGTGCGCCTCTCCTGAGGAGAGCTGCGGAGAACTGATAGGAGAAAAGAAGGGAGAATTTCCCAAATGATTGATAAATCGAGCCCCATAGTATACATAAATATGTATTAAGCATTATTTAAATCTTCTGCTGTGTTAAGAATATGTTGATTTACCTTTTCAAAACTATTTTAAATTCAAGCATATGTAAATATAATTATAAATTGGCATATGAGCCTACCTATGTTTAGCTGTTAACAAAGAATACAAAGAGATCTGAATCATGAAAGTTTAATTTTGACTAGACTGTCCCTTTTTAAATTCTAGCAGATTGTATCTGGTGAAAATAAAATAGCACAGAATGCCACCTTTTCACACTTGAAGCCCCATGAACTACAGCTACCAGAATTGCACTTCTACTTAAAGGACCAGTCAACACAGATTTGCATAATCAACAAATGCAAGATAACAAGACAATGCAATGGCATTTAGTCTGAACTTCAAATGAGTAGTAAATTTTTTTTCTGACAATTTTAAAAGTTATGCCTTTTTCCACTCCTCTTGTACCATGTGACAGCCATCAGCCAATAACAAATGCATACACGTACCATGTGACAGCCATCAGCCATTCACAAATGCATACACACTTATTCTTGCACATGCTCAGTAGGAGCTGGTGACTCAAAAAGTTTAAATATAAAAAGAATGTGCACATTTTGTTAATGTAAGTAAATTGGAGAGTTGTTTAAAATAGAATGCTCTATCTCAGTGTTTTTCAACCAGTGTGCCGTGGCAGACTAGTGTGCTGTGAGAGATCCTCAGGTGTGCCACGGCAGACTGACAACAGTGTGACATATTTTTTAAACTTTGCTTGTTTTTTACTCCCAGTGCAGGGGTAGTTTGTAGGAGGCATGGCATAACAGCACAATACACACAGTATGTGTGTATGTGTATGTGTATGTGTGTATGTATATATATATATATATATATATATATATATATATATATATATATATATATATATATATATATATATATATATATATATATATATATATATATATATATATATATATATATATATATATATATATATATATATATACACACACACTGTATTAGGCTACAATGTGTGATTTTTTTTTTTTTTTTTTAAATTTTGGGATGGTTGTGTGCCACAAAAATTTTTAATGTAAAAAAGTGTGCCACGGCAAAAAAAAGGTTAAAAATCACTGCTCTATCTGAATAATCAAAGTTTAATTTTGATTGTGTCCCTTTAAGTGGGCAATTAATTATACATACAAATACAGAATTACAAGTACAAAAGGTACTTAATAGCTATCGGTTCTATCTTAAAATCAATCAAGGAATTTTAGATAAGGAAAGCCAAGAAAGTTTATTCTCTTGTACAGGCCTTTTTTCTTTTATTGGAATGTAGAATTTAGCAGCAGCCAAGTTGTCACATAAGCAAATAGTCTAGAAATATTCAGGTCTATTCTAACCCATGGAAAGTGCCATTTTTTTTTATTTTTTTTTAAATTCTAATTGTAGCTTTAAACGTAAGGTTAATACACTCTGTGAGCTGCTTTGCTCTGCATAAACTCCACTAGTGGATGAAAAACTATTTTTTTTCAAAGATCTATTCACATAATTATATATAAGTACAAGCCCACCTCTAAAAAAAAAAAAAAAATGTAATTACATTTTCAGTGATAGTCAACTGATGCTTCCCTTATGCAGCCACCATCCATGCAAATTACTCCAAACACACCACAGGCATTTAAAAGTAAAGGGGATAAAAGAACGAGAAATACTATTGTGTTTTCACCATGAAATATGAGTGAGAAGTGTAACTAAGCATATACTCACCTGGTAATTTTGTTCTTTAACCCTTTCAAGTGTTACCAGCAGGTCATATGCTCTCAGGTTTTAGGGTGTTCCCACATATGGAGAAACAAAACATGGTTAGTTCTGCAAACAATTGGTTATACTTTTCAAATAAGAAAATACTCAGAGAGTGTAGTTCAAAAGATTTAGTTCACAATAAAACAAGCAGTAAAGCTCACAATATTTCCCATAGTCTTTCCAGGACAGGGATGTGAGGGGACTTGTGGACAGCGATTGACCCACCATTGTTAAGTAAGCGTGGCCACAAAAGGAGCGGCAGGGCTGTGGGTGTCATAGACAAGACAGGGAGTGTTGAGGGCAGTGTTGGTCAGTCAGGGCATGTCATAGGGTCCTTGGAAACTGGTTTGGAGGGAGTGGGAGAATTGGCGCTAAATATCTACCCTATGCCAAGTACAGGGGGGGTTCCTTCTCTAAAAATCCCCTAAGGAAAAAGACAAAAAACTAGGAAAAAATACTGGTGCTAGGGTATGGCTTGATTATTAAAGTAACATAGTAACATAGTAACATAGTAACATAGTAGATAAGGTTGAAAAAAGACTGAAGTCCATCGAGTTCAACCTATACAAATCTAAAATACTTACAAAAAGCTCCAGTTAAGCTTAAATAACCCCATTAAAATGTGACCCATTTAATACTAGCAATCATATCCATGAATTTTGTTTATATACAGAAATTTATCCAGACTATTTTTAAATGTATCTATGGTATTGGCATTCACTACCTCCTTTGGTAATGAGTTCCACAATTTTATTGCTCTTACAGTGAAAAAACGTTTCCGTTGCAGGAGATTAAATCTCCTTTCCTCCAACCTTAAATTATGACCTCTTGTCAGAACCAATTTTCTTGGAATAAAAAGAGCTTCTGCCATCTCTGTATATGGGCCTTGAATATATTTATATAAAGTAATCATGTCACCTCTCAAGCGCCTTTTTTTCTAAAGAGAACAGACCCAGTTTGGCTAGCCTCTCCTCATAGGTTAATTTCTCCAATCCCCTTATTAGCTTTGTGGCCCTTCTCTGAACTTTTTCTAGTTCTGCAATATCTTTTTTTAGCAATCGGTCCCCAGAACTGCACTCCAAACTCAAGGTGAGGTCTTTCCAGGGCTTTATATAATGACAGAATTATGCTTTCCTCCCTTGAATCAATGCCTTTTTTAATACATGCTAGTATCTTATTAGCCTTTGAAGCCGCTGCCCTGCATTGTGCACTCATCTTTAGCTTGTTATCTATTACTACTCCCAAATCCCTTTCCTCCTGTGTTTGGCTAAGTCTTGTCCCATTTAAAAAATACATAGCCTGCTTATTTTTACTTCCAAAATGTAGAACCTTACATTTTTCCGTATTAAATCTCATTTTCCATTCACTTGCCCATAGTTCTAATTTTAGCAAATCCCTTTGCAAAGAGAGTTCATCCTGCTCTGACCTAATGACCTTACTTAACTTAGTATCATCTGCAAAAATAGAGATGTCGCTATTTAATCCTTGCTCCAAGTCATTTATAAAAATATTAAAAAGAACAGGGCCCAGTACTGATCCCTGGGGGACGCCACTGATTACCTTTGTCCAATCTGAGTATGATCCATTTACTGCTACTCGTTGCTCCCTATCTTTTATCCAGTTATTTATCCATGAGCTAACATTTTCAGCTATTCCCAGTCCCTTAATTTTGTGCATTAATCTCTCATGTGGCACTGTATCAAATGCCTTTGCAAAATCTAAGTATATCACATCAACTGATTCCCCTTTATCTATATTTTTACTTACTTCCTCATAGAATCTAATTTAGATTAGTTTGACATGATCTATTTCTCCTAAAGCCATGCTGATTAGAACTCATAATCTTGTTTACACGAATATGCTCATCAATATAATCCCTTATAATCCCTTCAAATATCTTCCCCACTATTGATGTCAGACTAACTGGTCTATAGCTTCCTGGATCATCCCTGCTTCCCTTTTTGAAGAGTGGCACAAAGTGTGAAGCAAAGTCACCTGAATCATTATTTAGAGCAGAATATATATGCTTAGGCTTACCATAATTTTTAGAGGTGAAACTGGGACCACCTGGTGCGGTGCCAGTGGGGGTGTAGTCAGGAGCGTGGTCAAGGGGGCGTGGCAATTACCAGTCCTTTTAAAGTAGTAGCTTTTATGTGTGTAATGTTTTGTGGATACTCTACCCTTCCTCAGTCAAACAAGTGAATCACACAGTTTAAATAGACCATAACACCACCCCCTAGTGAAAAAGGCACCGTTACGTTGTCATGGCAAATAAATCATTAATCTAAATCTCAGATTCTAAATAATGCCAAACATCAAGCATAATTATCACTTTCATAATTATCAATTTCACAATTTAATATCTGCAGTGTAATGTGTGTTTTATGTGTTTAATTAAGGAACAGAGCCAAATGCTGATAAGGCATAAATACAATATTGAATGAAAGTAAAAAAGAAATGCGTACCTGCTAAAGCTCTTTAAGAGGCTACTCTATACCATAAAGCAGGAAGATTATAGCCAAAATGCTATCCTGCATGAAGTAAAGCAAGATCCAGGCCAAAAATCCTTCCTGTCTGTACTTCCTAGTCATACCCATATGATTCCCTAAAGGTGTATTACCGGCAATGTCACCAGGGGTCGGGGTGTTAAATTCTTAGAAAAATAAATCAAGTGGTACTACGAAATTAAAAAAACACTATGCTGCTCACTCAGCCTGTATTACTAAATGTAAACTTTGAAGGACACAAATGTTAAGCTAAGCAGGGCTGTATGTAACAAAGTACCAACATCCAACTATGCTGGAGAGCCACAGTCCAGTCATTTTGAATAATGTGTCTGGGTTTCAGGTGTCAACCCTACTGGGACAGAATGAACAACTGGGTGGGACACTGGGACAGCGCCTCCAAACCGGGACAATCCCAGTAAAAGTGGGACTTCTGGTAAGCCATTATGCTGAGAATAAAACCATAGGTAGCTAAGAATAATAAGAATTTAATATAAAATATACAGGAGACAGGATAAAAAATAAATAATAAATATACTCTCCTTATAGGATGAGGGATATAAATTATAACAAGGGGTAATTACTTATGCTCTTAGGATTAGCTCGAATGAAGCAGATTACAAAAGAGAAGAAGTTAATTACATAAAACAAATATTTCAAAGTGCTAAAAATGTAGACACAATGTAAACCTGGACGTCCATAGTTGTTAATGGCTAAAATAAATGTGTGTGTGTATATATGTATGTATGTGTGTATATGTGTGTGTGTGTATGTATATGTATATGTATATATATATATATATATATATGTGTATATATATATATACACACACAAATACTGCAGGTAGCAGATTAAATAATGTCTTAAAGTGCACTAAGCGTAGTACTCTCGTATGCAGATGATCGTGCTATATAAGTATAGGATCTCACTGTATATCCAATATATAGAACTGTATCCTTGAGCGGTTCTTCTGTTTGTCCTTTCGGTTCGGTGGCTGTGTTGGTACTGTGAGCGTGTATTCAGGTTACCGCCCACCTACGTCAGCAGCTTTCGTGATGTCAGGCGTTCCGGTAGTTCCGATATTATGAATCAGTAGTCTGACCGATAATCTTGATGTTGTAAGCTCCTATTAATGAAGTGGCATTCACCTACGTTAAGAGCATGTGATAGTACCTAGCGTGTACAGCTAATATCTACGCTGTCCTTCATTGTTCCGATGAATTTCAGGAGTGGCTGTTAGATGAAGTCATACTTCATAAGGCTATATATATACCAAACCTTAACGGCAACAGTACAAGTAGCTGAAATAAGTAGCTGCAAATGATATCTATAGGCAGATATCTAAAATCACTAGAGACACAATCAACGTGTTTCTCCCCTCACTTGGGACTGGAGACAGCAGGCAGAACTCCCAACCTGTGACAGTCCCACATGATCTGGGACGTTGGGAGGTATATAGATGTAAGCTGCTTTCCTCTTTAACTAGTATGAAAAACCCCTCTAAAACAACTAAAAAAAAGTACAAAAAAAGGCCCAAAACATTAGAATTGTCTATCAAAAGTATACTGAAATATATAGGAACATATAAGGGACTGATTGAGCCCCGCCCAGACATGCCCACGGATCTCCTGTTTACACAAATGGACCACCCCTGCCTACAAATCACTGGTGGGCCACTGTCCATAAGCTTTTAACCTCCCATATAGCGGAAATAATCTGGCAGATGTTGGGAGGTATTTTAAACACATAGTTAAAGACAGCTTGAGAGCAACCGTGATCTACGGGGAACCAGTCACAAGCTAGCTAACAGTAGGATGCCAAGAGAATGTATTCATTAAAATGTTTCCTAGCATTGTATGTTCTATCTGAATTATAAAAGTTTTTAAAAATTTTAATTTCACATCCCTTTAATTTTTTTTTTTTTTATCATAAATTCTCATTATAAAGTCTCGTTAGTAGCCCTAAGATCTCCCAGGATTTTGATGGAAGTTATCAACAACGTTTGTAAGAGTATAGTAAATACATTTCCTAGTCGTATAATGTCAGGAACAACCTGAAATCTCAACAGCATTGTGAAATACAGTAGTCCTAATTGGAGCAGGACATATTTTATCAAACCTAGGCTTATTCTTTAGTAAACCCAATTTTTAAAAATAAATCTACAGATTTCAGTCTTTTTTAAAAATATAGGCATACAAAGATATGGCGGGTTTGGTTCCAGACCACCGCAATAAAGTGAATATTGCAATAAACGAGTTGTACATTTTTTTTGGGGGGGAGATGGAGAGACTTACTAACTTTTGTAAATTTCTGCATAGTTAAAGACTTTAAACACCCTGAGATTGTTAATATAAATTATTCAGTTAATGGTATTTCTGAAATTAAGGATTTTCACAAAACAAATTTATTGACATTTCTAGGTATTTACTGTCCTTTTTAACTATGTGTTTAACCCCTTTTAAAGGGGTTAATCACACAGTTATACGCACACGTTAGATCATTTTGTTTTGCACTTTTTATGTAGGAAGGAGACAGGAGATCATGGTGCAATAGCTGTATGAGACGATAAGAGAAAGTGCAGCGGGATACAAATAATACTTTGCAATCCCTCTAAATATGACTGAAACCCACACACAGGAATAACTAGTTAAGTTCTTAAAGCATTAAACCGTGTGAGGTGGTTACTTTTGTACACAACTTGCTTCAGCAGAGCAGATAACGTTAGAGGTTTTTAAAACTATTGCGTTATGGAAACTAAAAGGTTTGTCCTATTTAAACATCTTATATAACTTTAAAAATACTTTTGTATATTATTAATATATGCTTTGAGTATATAATTGTATTCTGTGTTTGTTTGGCATTTAATGTCCCTTTTACTGAGTAGACGGCTTACTGACGTGTTTGCAAATATTCAGGATAAACAATGTTACATAAACATTGGCTTTTTTTTTATCAGGTTAGTGACTTTGGGGTCAGGGTTTCCAGAAGAGGAATTGTAGTCTATGGACATACAGTGTAAGTCACAATGGTTTTTATGGTGTAGGAAAAGTTATTATTTCAAATGAAAGACCACTATTATTTGTTTATTTTATTCCCCATTGGTTACTTGTTGATACAGGGTTATTTGAGCCACAGAAAGTTGCTGTATTGAATGTGTTTTTCATCTTTTTCTCCTGCTGCTGTTACTTGTGTGCAGTCAGTTGGAAAACTTTTTCATAAAAGGACGTGATGTGCAAAAAACAAAATGCTCTTACTATGCTACAGCATTAGTTTTGGCACTATTTAAGGGGTTAAACACATTGTTATCCCCGGAAGAGCAATGCAAAACTAGGACATAGTTGAACACATCTCTGGTGGCTACACATGCATTCTTACAATCATTGGCTCGCCAATCGCCAGCTAGGTCCTAGTAGTGCATTACTGCTCCTGGTATAATGTGTACAGCTTTGGTTAGCTCTTTTTTATGATGCAGCTTAAACAGTACACATAAAATTAATGGTTTTGTTTCTTTGTTCTCTTTAGTTGAAGAAAAATTATAATGGACCCACGTTTGGATGAACTAAGATATGTTCAACCAGATTGTGGCATTATTCTTCGACCTGATGATGAACAATCCAGAGCATTTAGGAATTCCCAAAATATGAAAGCTTATTATGGTGTAAGCATCAGAGTGCAAGGAATAGATGGACATCCCTATATTGTGTTAAACAATAAAGATGGACACGTGCCAAGTGATTCTGCAGATGCTGATATTCATCACCAATCACATAAAATATCATCGGGTAAATCAAAGAACAAGCCCAGCACAGTGAGGAATATCCGTGAGGAACTCTCATTACCTGAAAATCCATATGCACCGACTACAAAAAATGGACAGTATATTTATTCAGGTAATGGTATATCTGACATTAAGGATTTACAAAAAACAAGATGTTTATTAAATTTTCAAAAACACCCTGAGATTTTAAAACCGTATGATCCTAAAGAGCACATAGTGAATGTAGAAAATGACCAGTTATCTGTGACTAATGATTGTTTACTTCATACAGACAGAAACCCTAAGAAAGATGCCAAGCCTCAGGTCAATGTGCACAAAGGGTTTTCCATTAAGAATACTAGCATCAAATCTATTGCCAATGACACACATGTAAATTCATCTGCTATGCAAGAGGACCAACATGAATCTCTTCCATACAATCCTAGTATTACAAGCAGTCCTAGTGATAAATTCACTTCTGATTCATTTTCATCCAGTAGTGGGTCTCCATACAGCAATAACTATACGGTCCCAGTTCAACAATCAAAAACCAAGCCAGATGTTCTTCCCTTTAGAAGACAAGACTCTGCTGGACCAATTCTTGAGGGATCTCGGTCCCGTAGATCCTCCTGTTCCTCAACAGCAACATCCTCTCATTCCATGCAAAAATTTTGGTTAGATGATCAGGAAGATGCTCTTTATGCAGATAACGTGAACCGCCATGAAAATCGTAGATATATTCCCTTTGTACCAGGTACAGGTCGTGACATTGATACTGGGCCCATTCCAGGAATAGATCAATTGATAGAAAAATTTGATACGAATGTTCCACAACGAAGAGGCAGATCTGCCAGACGTAATAGGATTAATCCAGATGACCGTAAAAGGTCTAGAAGTGTAGACAGTGCATTTCCTTTTGGCATTCAAAGTAATTCAGATTACTTAAATGAATTTAGTAAAAATTTAGGGAAGTCAAATGAACACTTATTAAAACCTTCTCAAATATGTCAGCAGAAGCCACACCCCCAAAACTATAAACTTCCTTTTAAAAGGCAGAATACTGCTGGCAATTTAAGTACTGCAAATCTTTCACTGGAGGAGACAAAGCAGAAACATGTTGGTTCATTACCATATCGTAAACAGCATAAATTCACAAATGATGATGTCGATAGTGTGAAACTGAATACATCAAAATTACCAACTCAGAGCAAGATAAATGCAGATATAAAGACGCAAAAATGTACTCTACAGCTAAAAGATAGCATCTCAGCGTCTTCCGAAGTGGTTACAAGGAAGATTTCTGTTAAAGCACAATCTGCAGCTCCTGATTCTCAGGTTAGTGTAATTTGTTTTTTTTTTGAAGATTGTGTTTTCTATATTCTATATCACTTTAGTTTGTTGTGAGTACCTTGCTCTTTAAAGGGACACTAAATGCGAAAAAACTAGATGTATTGATCTATTCAAAGAAAATAAAATAAGTGTTAAGTTTTAGTGCCTCTGTTCTGTCAGAAGAGCGAATTCATGAGACTAGTGAACGGAAGTGACTTTCAGTCAGCTGTCTGATAACAAACCCATAACGCGCATGTGCTCCTCAATGTAGTTGCATTCCAAAGCGACTACGTCGCAACCTAAAATTCGTTCTTCGTATAGAACATGCACTCCTCATTGTAACAAGTGTAACGCCATGTTGTAACTATTATAAAGCCTGTCCGTCTTATCTAATCTCCCCTGCTGAGGCCATTTATAAATGATCTGATGAGTAAAATCTTAGGGTGTTTAGTGTCTCTTTAAATAAACTACATATTTTTAGAGGAAGC
Organism: Bombina bombina; assembly: GCF_027579735.1. Classification (NCBI taxonomy): domain Eukaryota; kingdom Metazoa; phylum Chordata; class Amphibia; order Anura; family Bombinatoridae; genus Bombina; species Bombina bombina. The sequence continues at coordinate 562,340,850 of NC_069504.1, forward strand.
TTCTATTTTAGTAATCTTTGAGTGCCCTTTTCAATGTTTATGAATGGACGGCTTAGAATAATGTAGTAAAAGGGGAAGAAAATCTGTGGCTATATTCCAGCAGTTGAATCTGGGCCACAGCACAGTCTATAGCATCATGAGACTGACTGTGCCCTTTTCCCACAATAAACTCTGAGAAAGCTGTCGTAGAATTGTGACTGTGACCCCAATCAATTTAATAAATGCATTGTCAGTCTTATTAATTAACATGCTGCATCACTTTTTCTCGGCTCACTCATTCAGCCATGAGGAACAGTATGTATTTTATAACCCTTTTTGTATATTTTATGCCCTTATTACAGCCCTTCTAAAATAATCTAAATATTGTATATGAATAAATGTTATTGTTTTTTTAGATCTTCAAGTGAATATTATAGACATATAATATCTATCATTTCTGTATAGCTCATTTGTTTAAACAGATTTGTATCTACTCGTATTTGACCTGACAGCACAATTAGATATAGTTCCAATTATTCTGTACATTTTTAATTCCTGGTCATTATGTGGTTCTTTTTATTGGAAGTAATAACCAAACAATAGCAAACAGATTGGTCTAGAAATCAAAGTAGCTAACTAATTATACTTAATTTCAGCACTGTAAAAAAAGAAAAAGGAAAAAAAAAGTGACATAAAAGTCATCCTAGACTAATATAATATATAAGATTAAATGTCAACCTTTACTGGTTAAAATGACATTCTATTCAAATAGTGTACCATGCATTTTAAAAGTCCGCATTTGTCATGTTTTTTTATTAACTGAAGAAAAATAAAAAACTTTTTGTTTAGTAATCGTTCTGATATCTTTTAAATGGAACATAGAAAATATGTGTTCCTTTATGAACCAATCAGAAAAAAGAAACATGTATTTGTTTTTCAATACACTAGGTCACATCTGTTTTTATTTATTATATTTAATCTATTTTACCTCATCCACTGTTGATCAGTTTCACTTATCTGTTTGTATTTTTTCTTTACATATTTTAGAATCCTAGAAATGTATTTTGTTCTTTTTTCACTCTTATTAATATAAATAGCAAAGAATAGCTAAAATCTGGAAGCATTGTAATCTCATGTTATGCTAACATGACATTTAGACCTATTGTAGGCTCAGCTGCAGTATCTTTGCTACTTTCATTTTACTATATTCATGGTCTCTTAAAGGGATGCCTTTGTCACTGGTTAAAACAATACAGCAAGCACAATAGTATATTTGTGATTAGAGGAGGTGAAAATACAAGGAATATACTTCAGCAAAATTGTGAGTGTTTGTTTTTCACCCCCCTCACACTGACGCAACTTCTAAAGAATACACTTAAAGGGACAATATACATACATTTTCATATAACTGCATTAATAAACACTGCTATAAAGAAGAATATGCTGATACTGATATAAAAATCCAGTGTAAAACATTTTAAAGACTTACTTAGAAACTCCCAACTTGGCACTGCTGATAAGGTAAGACTGGGACACCCACTGAAATGGGCTGAGAAAGCAGGGACAGCAGACACCCCCCCCCCTGCATATGATAAGACACATTTTATATAAACGGGAGAATGCTGAAATCTGTAGACATAAATATACATCTAAAACTTTGGGGCTTGTTTAGGAGTCTGAAAATCAGCACAATGTGATGTAAAAATAAGAAAAACTATACATTTTTACAAAAACACTCCTAGATGGGCTATATAAATGGATCATCTACAAAACATGTATGCAAAAAAAAATACAATACAATGTCCCTTTAAGAAACCTTCTATTCTCCGTATCTTCCCCCTGTGCCTATACTTTTCTTACCTTTTTGAATCCATACACTAAAGGCCGAATTCTCTTGCGTCAAACACAGCTGGAAGTAATCTTTTAACGCGCGTATTACAAGTTGAAAGTAAATTGTCTTCAAGGAAACCCAACAGTGCTAACTTCAGTACTAAACTAACACTTATCACTCACGTGCTGACCCGATGCCGCGTTAGCCCTACAGCACTATATATATATATATATATATATATATATATATATATATATATATATATATATATATATATATATATCCATTATAGCCCTTTCTGTTCAAATATCTTGTTATATACCATATGTTTTAACCCTTATATAAAAAAATTTTATTAATGTTTTTATATGAATACTAGTTGATAAGCCTGTCCAGAGGGCAGTCTATGTATTAAAAATGCAACCCCCCAAGCTACAAAAAATAAAGTAAAAACACTGGAAAAAAATAAACCGCTATCCAAAATTACCAATAGCGCTTAAAAGGGATTTTTGTAGGGTATTGCCCTAAAGAAATAAGCTCTTTTACTTTAAAAATAAACAAAGTCCCCCCTAACAGTAACCCCCCCCCCAAAAAAAAAAAAAAAACCCAAAAAACGAACACTAATAAACCTAAACTACCCATTGACCCTAAAGGGGCATTTGTATGGGCATTCAGCTCTTTTTGAAATTGCCCAATGAACCCTAATCTAAAAAAACAAAAACCCTGCCAAAAAATTAAAAAAAAAACCTAACACTAAAGCCCCAAATAGGTAATCATGGTTTCAGAAGTCCGGTGGAGAAGGTCTTCTTCCAGGCGGGTCCATCATCTTCATCGACGGCAAAGGTGGTCCTTGGCGGCATGGAGGCTCCTCTTCATCCGATGTCCATCGTATACTGAATATTGAGTGCAAGGTACCACAATCAATTTGGGGTACCTTGCATTCCTATTGGCTGAATTTTTCAAAATGGCCAATAGGATGAGAGCTACTGAAATCCTATTGGCTGTTCAAATCAGCCAATAAGATTTCAGTAGCTCTCATCTGGTTGGCTGATTTTGAAATAGGATGAGAGCTACTGAAAATCTTATTGGCTGATTTGAACAGCCAATAGGATTTCAATAGCTCTCATCCTATTGGCTGTTTAGAAAAATTCAGCCAATAGGAATGCAAGTTACCCCAAATTGAGTGCAGTATCTTGCATTCAATATTCAGTATACGTCAGACATCGGATGAAGGGGAGCCTCCATGCCGTCAAGGACCGCCGTCAAAGATGACCACCTCCGAGGATCGCCACATCTGGGAAGATTAGGGTTTATTGGGCAATTTGCAAAAGAGCTGAATGCCCTTTTAAAGGGATAGTAAACCACAAAATCTTTATATATATATATATATATATATATATATATATATATATATATCATTTTTGTTGTAGGTGTGTGCACTCTCACTATCTGTCATCAACCGCCAGGGTGCTCTATGGGTATTTCAATAGTATTCAAATAGGATAAGCACTCACTGGACTTCAGCCGTCTGTGTAATAAACAATTTTATTGGTGACGTTTCGGGACAAAAAAACAGGTCAGAGGAAGGGACTGATTTTTTGTCCCGAAACGTCACCAATAAAATTGTTTATTACACAGACGGCTGAAGTCCAGTGAGTGCTTATCCTATTTGAAATATAAATAAATATATATATATATATATATATATATATATATATATATATATATATATATATATATATATATATATATATATATATATATATATATATATATATATATATATATATAATTTTGTCACTTTTACTCTTTATGTTAGGTCTCCACTCGCGCAAAGCAAACCCATCATGAACTAATTTTGTTTGCACTTGAGTGAGCTTGATAACTTTCAACTTGTAGTATGCGCGTAAGTTAGCAATACTCGCACTTCAATAGCGTGTCTTTTGTAATCTGGCCCTATGCTTTTAAAGACTTGGCAACTGACTTGTGCTGCGTTTTGTGATTCTCATAGCACCTTTTTCCCTGTAGAAAGTTTAATCTTTAGGAAATTAGATTTTAAGCTTGTGTAAGTATCAAATGTTTTACAAGCAGCATACATACATATAAATTGATTTTATAAATGTTTAATAAAACATGGGTGAATGTAAAGTAAAAAATGTGTTAGGAGTTTTGAGAATTTTTTCTTAAGAAAAATGATTATCAAACTTCTGTGGTGTCCTCCCTGTCAATAGTGCATACCAGATAGTAAACATCAGTATATCTTATGAACAAACTTGCATTTCTTGCTAGTTTCAGACTTTACATCTAAACAGTATTTACCTTTTTAAATATAACATTATTCTAACTTGTTTACTTTCTGTAATTGCATATACAGGATAGAAATATTTTGAATTAACTGTGCTGTTAAAATGTAAAAGTAAAACTGAAAGAAGCATGTCTCCTTGGCTGCTTGTATTCCCCCCTCCCCGAAGACTTAAAGTAACCAAGCTGATGCCAATACTGTAATTTGTTTAAATGTGTAATCCTGTTCGTCCTGATTTTAGGTGACTCCAGATCTACTAGAGGGTCAACAACAACTAGCTCAGCAAACAAATGAGGAAACCGCAAAACAGATACTTTTTAACTATCTGAAAGAAGGGTCAGTATACGTTACACATTTGTGAATGTGATAATAGCGATCTAAGAATTATTCCAAACAGTAGATCTTCTCTCTAAACCACAAAACTATGCAGAGGATTAATTAATTAATACAATTAGTGTTTGTCCATTATAATAGTTATATACTTTGTCCCCTTTGAAAACCTGGGAAATACATGTACAACCCTTAGAATGAAACACAATGTCTATTAGTTACACACCCAGCGAAGGAGACACAGCATTGTTATATCTTCCTGAATTTAGTAAGGCATTGAGTGTAAAATGAAAGATAAAGAGCAATATATTCTATAACTGGTAAACTCTAATTAAAAATATGCAGATAATTAATTTTGTCAAAGTTTATGATTCAGTATTTATAGATTCCCTTACTCCATATTTGAAACTGTACATTTTTAGATGTAAACTCTACAATTTACTTGTTTTAGGAGCCCTGATAATGATGATGCCACAAAAAGAAAAGTCAATCTGGTGTTTGAAAAAATACAGACGTTAAAATCCAGAGCTTCCGGCACAGTAAAAGTAAATAATGTTCCTACTTTTTATCAACTCATTACATAATGACAGATACGTAAAGTAATTCATTGGATTCTGAATGTGCTTTTAATTACTTTTTATTTTTTACTGTAATTAACACTTTGGTATTTTAATCAAAATAGTAAAGTTAACTATTTTACTTTCTCTTGTTAAGTGTATCCAGTCCACGGATCATCCATTACTTGTGGGATATATTCCCTTCCCAACAGGAAGTTGCAAGAGGATCACCCACAGCAGAGCTGCTATATAGCTCCTCCCCTCACATGTCATATCCAGTCATTCTCTTGCAACCCTCAACATAGATGGAGGTCGTGAGAGGAGTGTGGTGTTTTATACTTAATTAATTCTTCAATCAAAAGTTTGTTATTTTTAAATGGCACCGGAGTGTGCTGTTTTTTTCTCAGGCAGTATTTGGAAGAAGAATCTGCCTGCGTTTTCTATGATCTTAGCAGAAGTAACTAAGATCCACTGGCTGTTCTCGCACATTCTGAGGAGTGGGGTAACTTCAGAAAGGGAATGGCGTGCGGGGTCTCCTGCAACTAAGCTATGTGCAGTAAAATATTTTTCTAAGGAATGGAATTGACTAAGAAAATACTGCTGATACCGAAGTAAAGCCTTAAATGCAGTAAAAGTGACTGGTATCAGGCTTATTAATGTATGTGCAGTAAAATAATTTTCTAAGGAATGGAATTTGACTAAGAAAATAATGCTAATACTGAAGTAATGTAGTAAAGCCTTAACTGCAGTAGAAGCGACTGGTATCAGGCTTATCAATAAGAGATACATACTCTTTAAAAAAAGGATGTTTAAAACGTTTGCTGGCATGTTTAATCGTTTTTTGAGGTACATTGGTGATAAAACTTATTGGGGCATAATTTTTTCCACATGGCTGACTTATTTTCTGCATAGAAACAGTTAACTGAGGCTTCCCACTGTTGTAATAAGGAGTGGAAGGGGCCTATTTTAGCGCTTTTTTTGCGCAGTAAAAATTCAGTCTCAGTCTTCCTGCTTCTTCCTGCATGATCCAGGACGTCTCTAGAGAGCTCAAGGGACTTCAAAAGTCATTTTGAGGGAGGTAATCAGTCACAGCAGACCTGTGACAGTGTGTTTGACTGTGTTAAAAACGTTTTTTTCTCTATTGATTATCCGGTTTGGGTATTAAGGGGTTAATCATCCATTTGCAAGTGGGTGCAATGCTCTGCTAGCTTAATACATTTACTGTGAAAATTTGGTTGCTATAACTGATTTGGTTCATTGTTATTTCAACTTGAGACAGGTTTTGTGCTTCTTAAAGGCGCAGTAGCGTTTTTTATATTGCTTGTAAACTTATTTTAAAGTGTTTTTTCAAGCTTGCTAGTCTCATTGCTAGTCTGTTTAACCCCTTAATGACTGAGGACGTGCAGGGTACGTCCTCAGAAAAAAGGCAGTTAACGCCTGAGAACGTACCCTGCACGTCCTCGGTGTGGAAAGCAGCTGGAAGCGATCCTGCTCGCTTCCAGCTGCTTTCCGGTTATTGCAGTGATGCCTCGATATGGAGGCATCCTGCAATAACCTTCTACGGCCATCCGATGCAGAGAGAGCCACTCTGTGGCCCTCTCTGCACCGGACATCGATGGCCGGTATCGTTGGTGGGTGGGAGCCGGTGTGGGAGGTGGGTGGCGGCCATCGATGGTCCTGGTCATGTGGAGGGGGGCGGGATCGTGGGCGGGGGAGTCCGGGGGCGCGCGCACGTGCACGAGGGGGCGGGGGCGGGCACGGGGAGGGAGCGGGTGGGAACCGCTACACTACAGAAAAATGTGTCCCAAAACAAAATAAAAGTGGGACCTAGAATGTAAAAAAAAAAACCTTAGGAGTCATTTAGGTGGTGGGGGTTGGTCCGTGGGGGACCGTGGGGTGCCCTGCAAAAAAAATAAAAAAAAATAAAAAAATAAACATTTGTTTGTGTGCAAACTGGGTACTGGCAGACAGCTGCCAGTACCCAAGATGGCCCCCAATAAGGCAGAGGGGGAGGCTTAGAGAGCTGTTTTGGGGGGATCAGGGAGGTTGGGGGCTAAGGGGGGATCCTAAACACAGCATATGTAAATATGCTTTTTTTTTTCTTTTAGAAAAAAAAAAAAAAAAAACTTTTATTTTAGTACTGGCAGACTTTCTGCCAGTACTTAAGATGGCGGGGACAATTGTGGGGTGGGGGAGGGAAGGGAGCTGTTTGGGAGGGATCAGGGGGTGGGATGTGTCAGGTGGGAGGCTGATATCTACACTAAAGCTAAAATTAACCCTGCAAGCTCCCTACAAACTACCTAATTAACCCCTGCACTGCTAGCCATAATACACGTGTGATGCGCAGCAGCATTTAGCGACTTTCTAATTACCAAAAAGCAACGTCAAAGTCATATATGTCTGCTATTTCTGAACAAAGGACATCCCAGAGAAGCATTTACAACCATTTGTGCCATAATTGCACAAGCTGTTTGTAAATAATTTCAGTGAGAAACCTAAAATTGTGAAAAATGTAACGCTTTTTTTTATTTGTTCGCATTTGGCGGTGAAATGGTGGCATGAAATATACCAAAATGGGCCTAGATCAATACTTGGGGTTGTCTACTACACTACACTAAAGCTAAAATTAACCCTAGAAGCTCCCTACATGCTCCCTAATTAACCCCTTCACTGCTGGGCATAATACACGTATTGTGCGCAGTGGCATTTAGCAGCCTTCTAATTACCAAAAAGCAAAGCCAAAGCCATATATGTCTGCTATTTCTGAACAAAGGGGATCCCAGAGAAGCATTTACAACCATTTATGCTATAATTGCATAAGTTGTTTGTAAATAATTTCAGTGAGAAACCTAAAATTTGTGAAAAAGTGAACAATTTTTTTTATTTGATAGCATTTGGCGGTGAAATGGTGGCATGAAATATACCAAAATGGGCCTAGATCAATACTTTGGGATGTCTTCTAAAAAAAAATATATACATGTCAATGGATATTCAGGGATTCCTGAAAGATATTAGTGTTCCAATGTAACTAGCGTTAATTTTGAAAAAAAGTGGTTTTGAAATAGCAAAGTGCTACTTGTATTTATGGCCCTATAACTTGCAAAAAAAGCAAAGAACATGTAAACATTGGGTATTTCTAAACTCAGGACAAAATTTAAAAACTATTTAGCATGGGTGTTTTTTGGTGGTTGTAGATGTGTAACAGATTTTGGGGGTCAAAGTTAGAAAAAGTGTGGTTTTTTTCCATTTTTTCCTCATATTTTATAATGTTTTTTATAGTAAATTATAAGATATGATGAAAATAATGGTATCTTTAGAAAGTCCATTTAATGGTGAGAAAAACGGTATATAATATGTGTGGGTACAGTAAATGAGTAAGAGGAAAATTACAGCTAAACACAAACACCGCAAAAATGTAAAAATAGCCTTGGTCCCAAACGGACAGAAAATGGAAAAGTGCTGCGGTCATTAAGGGGTTAAACATGTCTGACACAGATGAATCTGTTTGTTCATTATGTTTGAAGGCCAGTGTGGAGCCCCATAGAAATATGTGTACTAAATGTATTGATTTCACTTTAAATAATAAAGGTCAGTCTTTATCTGTAAAAGAATTATCACCAGACAACGAGGGGGAAGTTATGCCGACTAACTCTCCTCACGTGTCAGTACCTTCGCCTCCTGCTCAGGAGGCGCGTGCTAATATGGCGCCAAGTACATCAGAGACGCCCATAGCAATCACTTTACAGGACATGGCTACAATCATGAATAATACTCTGACAGAAGTATTATCTAGGTTGCCAGAATTAAGAGGCAAGCGCGATAGCTCTGGGATTAGGACAGAGCGCGCTGGTGCTGTGAGAGTCATGTCAGATACTGCGTCACAGTTTGCAGAACATGAGGACGGAGAGCTTCATTCTGTGGGTGACGGATCTGATCCAGGGAAACCGGATTCAGAGATCTCTAATTTTAAATTTAAGCTTGAGAACCTCCGTGTATTGCTAGGAGAGGTTTTAGCTGCTCTAAAGGATTGTAACACAGTTGCAATTCCAGAGAAATTGTGTAGGCTGGATAGATACTATGCGGTGCCGGTGTGTACTGACGTTTTTCCTATACCTAAAAGGCTTACAGAAATTATTAGCAAGGAGTGGGATAGACCCGGTGTGCCCTTTTCCCCACCTCCTATATTTAGGAAAATGTTTCCAATAGACGCCACTACTCGGGACTTATGGCAGACGGTCCCTAAGGTGGAGGGAGCAGTTTCTACTTTAGCTAAGCGTACCACTATCCCGGTGGAGGATAGTTGTGCTTTTTCGGATCCAATGGATAAAAAATTAGGTTACCTTAAGAAAATGTTTGTTCAACAAGGTTTTATCTTGCAGCCCCTTGCATGCATTGCGCCTGTCACTGCTGCTGCGGCATTCTGGTTTGAGTCTCTGGAAGAGGCCATTCACACAGCTCCATTGGATGAAATTATGGACAAGCTTAAAGCACTTAAGCTAGCTAATGCATTTGTTTCTGATGCCATTGTACATTTAACTAAACTAACGGCTAAGAACTCCGGATTGGCCATCCAGGCGCGGAGAGCGCTATGGCTTAAATCCTGGTCAGCTGACGTGACTTCTAAATCTAAATTACTTAATATTCCTTTCAAGGGGCAGACCTTGAAGGAAATTATTGCTGACATTACTGGAGGTAAGGGTCATACCCTTCCTCAGGACAGGGCCAAATCAAAGGCCAAACAGTCTAATTTTCGTGCCTTTCAAAATTTCAAGGCAGGAGCAGCATCAACTTCCTCCGCTCCAAAACAGGAAGGAACTGTTGCTCGTTACAGACAGGCCTGGAAAACTAACCAGTCCTGGAACAAGGGCAAGCAGGCCAGAAAACCTACTACTGCCCCTAAGACAGCATGAAGGAACGGCCCCCTATCCAGAAACGGATCTAGTGGGGGCAGACTTTCTCTCTTCGCCCAGGCGTGGGCAAGAGATGTCCAGGATCCCTGGGCGTGGGAGATCATATCTCAGGGATATCTTCTGGACTTCAAGGCTTCTCCTCCTCAAGGGAGATTCCATCTATCAAGGTTATCAGAAAACCAGTTAAAGAAAGAGGCATTCCTACACTGTGTACAAGACCTCCTAGTAATGGGGGTGATCCACCCGGTTCCGCGGACGGAACAAGGGCAGGGATTTTACTCAAATCTGTTTGTGGTTCCCAAGAAAGAGGGAACCTTCAGACCAATCTTGGACCTAAAGATCTTAAACAAATTCCTAAGAGTTCCATCATTCAAAATGGAAACTATTCGAACCATCCTACCCATGATCCAAGAGGGTCAGTACATGACCACAGTGGATTTAAAGGATGCCTACCTTCACATACCGATTCACAAAGATCATTATCGGTACCTAAGATTTGCCTTTCTAGACAGGCATTACCAGTTTGTAGCTCTTCCCTTCGGGTTAGCTACGGCCCCGAGAATCTTTACAAAGGTTCTGGGCTCACTTCTGGCGGTTCTAAGACCGCGAGGCATAGCGGTGGCTCCGTATCTAGACGACATCCTGATACAGGTGTCAAGCTTTCAAATTGCCAAGTCTCATACACAGATAGTTCTGGCATTTCTGAGGTCGCATGGGTGGAAAGTGAACGTGGAAAAGAGTTCTCTATCACCACTCACAAGAGTCTCCTTCCTAGGGACTCTTATAGATTCTGTAGAGATGAAAATTTACCTGACGGAGTCCAGGTTATCAAAACTTCTAAATGCTTGCCGTGTCCTTCATTCCATTCCACGCCCGTCAGTGGCTCAGTGCATGGAAGTAATCGGCTTAATGGTAGCGGCAATGGACATAGTGCCATTTGCGCGCCTGCATCTCAGACTGCTGCAATTATGCATGTTAAGTCAGTGGAATGGGGATTACTCAGATTTGTCCCCTCTACTAAATCTGGATCGAGAGACCAGAGATTCCCTTCTCTGGTGGCTTTCGCGGGTCCATCTGTCCAAGGGCATGTCCTTTCGCAGGCCAGATTGGACGTTTGTAACAACAGATGCCAGCCTTCTAGGTTGGGGCGCAGTCTGGAACTCCCTGAAGGCTCAGGGATCGTGGACTCAGGAGGAGAAACTCCTCCCAATAAATATTCTGGAGTTAAGAGCAATATTCAATGCTCTTCTAGCTTGGCCTCAGTTAGCAACACTGAGGTTCATCAGATTTCAGTCGGACAACATCACGACTGTGGCTTACATCAACCATCAAGGGGGAACCAGGAGTTCCCTAGCGATGTTAGAAGTCTCAAAGATAATTAGCTGGGCAGAGTCTCACTCTTGCCACCTGTCAGCGATCCACATCCCAGGCGTGGAGAACTGGGAGGCGGACTTTCTAAGTCGCCAGAGTTTTCATCCGGGGGAGTGGGAACTTCATCCGGAGGTGTTCGCTCAACTGATTCATCGTTGGGGCAAACCAGAACTGGATCTCATGGCGTCTCGCCAGAACGCCAAGCTTCCTCTTTACGGATCCAGGTCCAGAGACCCGGGAGCGGCACTGATAGATGCCCTAGCAGCCCCTTGGGTTTTCAACATGGCTTATGTGTTTCCACCGTTTCTGCTGCTGCCTCGACTGATTGCCAAGATCAAACAGGAGAGAGCATCAGTGATTCTGATAGCGCCTGCGTGGCCACGCAGGATCTGGTATGCAGACCTAGTGGACATGTCGTTCTGTCCACCATGGTCTCTGCCCCTGAGGCAGGACCTTCTAATACAAGGTCCTTTCAACCATCCAAATCTATTTTCTCTGAAGCTGACTGCATGGAGATTGAACGCTTGATCCTATCAAAGCGTGGCTTCTCAGAGTCAGTTATTGATACCTTAATACAGGCACGGAAGCCTGTTACCAGAAAAATCTACCATAAGATATGGCGTAAATACTTATATTGGTGCGAATCCAAGTGTTACTCATGGAGTAAGGTTAGGATTCCTAGGATATTGTCCTTTCTACAAGAGGGTTTGGAAAAGGGCTTATCTGCTAGTTCGTTAAAGGGACAGATTTCTGCTCTGTCTATTCTTTTGCACAAGCGTCTGGCAGAAGTTCCAGACGTCCAGGCTTTTTGTCAGGCTTTGGCCAGGATTAAGCCTGTGTTTAAAACTGTTGCTCCTCCGTGGAGCTTAAACTTGGTTCTTAAAGTTCTTCAAGGAGTTCCGTTTGAACCCCTTCATTCTATTGATATTAAGCTTTTATCTTGGAAAGTTCTGTTTTTGATGGCTATTTCCTCGGCTCGAAGAGTCTCTGAGTTATCTGCCTTACATTGTGATTCTCCTTATCTTATTTTCCATTCAGACAAGGTAGTTCTACGTACTAAACCTGGGTTTTTACCTAAGGTAGTTTCTAACAGGAATATCAATCAAGAGATTGTTGTCCAATCATTGTGCCCTAATCTTTCTTCAAAGAAGGAACGTCTTTTACATAATCTGGACGTAGTCCGTGCCCTGAAGTTCTATTTACAGGCAACTAAAGATTTTCGTCAAACTTCTTCCCTGTTTGTCGTTTACTCTGGACAGAGGAGAGGTCAAAAAGCTTTGGCAACCTCTCTCTCCTTTTGGCTTCGTAGCATAATACGCTTAGCCTATGAGACTGCTGGACAGCAGCCCCCTGAAAGAATTACAGCTCATTCTACTAGAGCTGTGGCTTCCACCTGGGCCTTTAAGAATGAGGCCTCTGTTGAACAGATTTGCAAGGCTGCGACTTGGTCTTCGCTTCACACCTTTTCAAAATTTTACAAATTTGACACTTTTGCTTCTTCGGAGGCTGTTTTTGGGAGAAAGGTTCTACAGGCAGTGGTTCCTTCCGTTTAAGTTCCTGCCTTGTCCCTCCCATCATCAGTGTACTTTAGCTTTAGTATTGGTATCCCACAAGTAATGGATGATCCGTGGACTGGATACACTTAACAAGAGAAAACATAATTTATGCTTACCTGATAAATTTATTTCTCTTGTAGTGTATCCAGTCCACGGCCCGCCCTGTCTTTTTAAGGCAGATCTAAATTTTAATTAAAACTCCAGTCACCACTGCACCCTATGGTTTCTCCTTTCTTGTTTTGTTTCGTTCGAATGACTGGATATGACGTGAGGGGAGGAGCTATATAGCAGCTCTGCTGTGGGTGATCCTCTTGCAACTTCCTGTTGGGAAGGGAATATATCCCACAAGTAATGGATGATCCGTGGACTGGATACACTACAAGAGAAATACATTTATCAGGTAAGCATAAATTATGTTTTTAATTGTTCTAGTGTTTTTGAAAAGCCACTGACCTTATTTGTAGTTATAATTAACAAGTGATTAATTTACAGTGAAACGACACCCTGTTAGTGCTATGCTGTTCATTTTCATTTAGGGATAAAACCTCTTCAGCTACTGTCTAGAATCCAAGTTGTACGAATTTACAGAAGATCCAAGCAACCTTGAAAAGTACAAAACTGTAAAAACACCAGAACATTCTGTTAGAGTCCTAAAGATAAAAATGTATCTAGCACACGTTAAAGCGATCGTTTCTTAGATCATTAATAATAAGTAATAGTATTAAGCAATCTCCAATTAGTTTCTTCTCAGAGTGCTTAATATTTTCACGTCAACTGGTTATTTTTGGCAGAATAGTTAATTTTTAAAGCTCAGAAAACAAATTTCAAGACCAGGAACATTAAGGTTTTATCAGTCACATTGTCTGTACATTATTTTATAATGTTACAGGTCAGTCAGTGTATGACATGTATTTGTAAAAGTCTATTGGTTGTAGGTAAAAGTCCATTCATTTTGTGTCAAAGGCACAGAAAGTTCTGAGCTTGGTATTCCATCTAAAGTGTATTCTGGTAGAAAAATACACTTTTTTTATTTGACTTCTAAATAATGTTAATCGTAGAATCACATGCTTTTTGTGCTTAAATAAGCCAAATCCCATGACTGTTAGAAAGGGCAGATAAATAGAAGATGGATTAACCCATGCAGTGAAATGTTCCACATTCAACCCAATCCTCTGTGACTTAAATGTATGATCTGCTCCTGTTATTAAAATAAAGAAACCTTGAGAATGTATTTACTCCCTTGTCTCTAGCCTCTTATCAATCTATTAGCAATTAAGGTTTTACGTGAGAGCGGTCATTACTTTTAAAGAAATCTTCTTCAGAGAGAGAAAGAGAGAGAGAAATTTGAATATTGTGCAAAAGTTAATTTATTTCACTAATGCAACTTAATAGGTGAAACTAATATGAGACTCATTACATGCAAAGCATGATAGTTCAAACCGTGATTTGTCATAATTGTGATGATTATCCACAATCTCAGAAAATTAGAATATTGTGAAAAGGTGCAATATTCTAGGCTCAAAGTGTCCCACTCTAATCGGCTAATTAAGCCATAACACCTGCAAAGGGTTCCTGAGCCTTTAAATGGTCTCTCAGTCTGGTTCAGTAGGAATCGCAACCATGGGAAAGACTGCTGACCTGACAGTTTTGCAGAAAACCATAATTGACACTCTCCATAAGGAGGGAAAGCCTCAAAAGGTAATTGCAAAAGAAGTTGTATGTTCCTAAAGTGCTGTATCAAAGCACATTAATAGAAAGTTATGTGGAAAGGAAAAGTGTGGAAAAAAAAGGTGCACAAGCAGCAGGGATGACCACAGCCTGGAGAGGATTGTTAGGAAAAGGCCATTCAAAAGTGTTGGGGACTTTCACAAGAAGTGGACTGAGGCTGAAGTCAGTGCATCAAGAGCCACCACACACAGATGGATCCTGGACATGGGCTTCAAATGTCGTATTCCTCTTGTCAAGCCACTCCTGAACAACAAACAACGTCAGAAGCGTCTTACCTGGGCTAAAGAAAAATAGACCTGGTCTGTTGCTCAGTGGTTCAAAGTCCTCTTTTCTGATGAGAGCAAATTTTGCATCTCATTTGGAAACCAAGGACCCAGAGTATGGAGGAAGAATGGAGAAGCACATACTGCAAGATGCTTGAAGTCCAGTGTGAAGTATCCACAGTCTGTGTTGATTTGGGGAGCCATGTCATCTGCTGGTGTTGGTCCACTGTGCTTCATTAAGTCCAGGGTTAACGCAGCTGTCTACCAGGAGATTTTGGAGCACTTCATGCTTACTTCCGCAGACAAGCTCTATGGGGATGCTGACTTCATTTTCCAGCAGGACTTGGCACCTGCCCTCACTGCCAAAAGCACCAAAACCTGGGTTAATGACCATGGGATAACTGTGCTTGATTGGCCAGCAAACTTGCCTGACCTTAACCCCATAGAGAATCTATGGGGCATTGCCAAGAGAAAGATGAGAGACATGATACCAAACAATGCAGAAGAGCTGAATGCCGCTATTGAAGCATCCTTGTCTTCCATAACACCTCAGCAATGCCACAGGCTGATAGCTTCTATGCCACGCCGCATTGAGGCAGTAATTGCTGCAAAAGGGGCCCAAACCAAGTACTGAGTACATACAGTATGCATGCTTATACTTTTCAGAGGTCCAATATTGTTCTATGTACTATCCTTGTTTTATTGATTGCATGTAATATTCTAATTTTCTGAGATTGTGGATTTGGGTTTTCATGAGCTGTAAGCCATAATCATCACAATTATTACATGCAAAGCAAGATAGTTCAAGCCCTGATTTGTCATCAGTCTATCTTGTATATTAATTTCACCTTTTAAGTTGCATTAGTGAAATAAAAGAACTTTTGCACGATATTCTAATTTTTGCGAGTTTCATCTGTATGTATGTATGTATGTGTATATATATATATATATATATATATATATATATATATATATATATATATGTATGTATATATATATATGTATATATAGTAAAGCATAGAAGTATGTGGTGCAGCAAATACTTTCAGCATTCACTCTTTTTACTCTTTTTTTTTTTTTTTTTTTTTTTTTTTTTTTAATTTTTCTTTTCCTTACAATATCCCAAAGGTTGCTATTAATTGTCTTGTAAAGTGCTTTTTCCATTTCACTACAGACAGATTTTTAGACCTTATTTGTAGGTTTCAGATCCTTCGGTGGATGTCAAGGCTTTGTTGGAAGAAAAGGGTGTATTTGAAAAGAAGATATCCAACCTACAAAAAAAACTAGATGAAGAGATTAAGGTATGGAATACTCATGACACTTTTTTTTTTTTTAGGTCTGGTTTATTGATAAAACTATCAAACTACACTGGTGAATTTTGAAAAATGAGGGGTGTAGGTGAAAACCTTTATTTGTGTTGTCTATGTCAAAGTGAGCAATGATTGCTAACACATTTTGTCCTGGCACTGACTGTTCAACAAAACTAATTTTATAAATATAGCTGCAAGTAGCAATAGAGGTGGCCAAGCGCATCGCCTTTGCAATGGCATACAAGGAGCTAAGTCGCACTATAAAGCTATAAAGCAAGTTTTTACAGTTCAAACACATGCAGTATGACTAATACTTTCAACATGAACAGTTGAATCTCTAGGTCACAATATATAGTTATACAGCATATTTCACAGCTTTAACATAAGCGGTTGCAAAGTAAACAATAAGTTTTCGATTTTTTTGCGTTTTTCAAGATGGCTGCCATACCATATGATCAATAATTTAAACATGAACAGATGTTATTCTAGTTCACGATTTATGGTTATACAGCATATTTCACAGCTTTAACATAAGCGGTTGCAAAGAAAACACATTGTCAAAATGTTCACATAAACCAATATGGCTGCCACAGCTTGTGACCAATTCCTTCAACATGAACAACTGTGACTATAGGTCACAATATAAGCTAATACAGCAAGTTTCACAGTTCTAACATAAGTGGTTGTGGTGAAAATAGATTTTTTAAATTTTCGCGCAGAACAAGATGGCTGCCAAATCATGTGATATAGAGCCTCCATATTATGCACAATAGTGCTCACCATAGATGTTAATAAACATGGCAAAAATAAAGAATTTTTGTTAAATATTTTTTGTTTTATTATTAATTTAAAAATATCGTTAAGCATTTTTGAACAATTCAAAATGACTACCAAACCACAGGACCGATTCAGACTTCTCTTGAACAAATCTGAATATTAGTCATAAGATAACCCTATAAACCAAATTTCACGCCTCTGTCATAAGCGGTTTCGGAGAAGAAGATTTTTGTAGTTTTTAAAAAACGGCGTATACGAAACAAAATGGCCACCAAGCTATGCAATGTATAGCTTTCAAATTGCACATACTAATGCTCACTATAGATCTCTACAATTTGCAGAAGTTTTATGAAAATTTGGAAATGTTTTATTTACCGAAGGCAACTGCAGAGTGCAAATTTTAACTGCAATATTGTCTTTGAGGCTTATGACTGTGTAATCAAGTGTCTATTACACTGTAATATTGTTAATTATTGTAAAACTAATGCAAAAAGTGCGAATTTATGCAATTAAATGTCGATAAAAAGGTTAATGTCTCATAGCAGCCATGTTGATTATAGAAAAATCACAGTTTGAACAAACTTGGTAGAGGACCTTGCAAGGAGCATATGTGCAAAATTCTGCTTTATTGCACTAAGCGGTTTAAGAGAAGAAGATGTTTTTAAAGATTTTCACAAAATGCAAGATGGCTGCTACATCATGTAACCAAGGCACTTCTGTTGAACAATGGCAAATCTAGGTCATAGCAGCACTGAGCACAGCAAGTTTCAAAGTTGTAACATAAGCAGTTCCAGAGCTGAAGATTTGTAAGCGTTTCTTGAAATTTGTTGCAAAAAACAAAATGGCTGCCTAACCATATGACCAATGAGTTTACAGTTGCATGAGATGTAGCATTGCAATAGGCTGTACCAGCATACCTGATTTCAAGAGTTTAGCATAAGTAATTTGTGTTTTGTGAGCAATTGAATCAAGAGGTAGTATTGAATTACAAATAATTGCGATAAACATAAAACCAATATTGCTGCCGCATCATATGACTGATTCTCTCCTAATGAACAATTATGAATCTAGGTCACCATGTATGACACTACAGCAAATTTCACAGTTCTTACATAAGCAGATGCAGAGAGAATTCGATATTTTCGCATAAACCAAGATGGCTTCCAGATCATAAGAGATACAGCCTCCATATTGCGCACAATAGTGCTCACCATACATGTCAATAAACATGGCAAAAATAAAGCAGTTTTGTCAAACGGTTTTTGTTTTATTATTAATTTAAAAATATCGTAAAGCAATTTTGAACAATTCAAAATGGCTGCCAAACCACATGACCAACTGACTTCTCTTGAACAAATCTGAATATTGGTCATAAGATTACTCTACTCTATAAACCAAGTTTCACGTCTGTCTCATAAGTGATTTCGGAGAAGAAGAGTTTTGTAGTTTTTAAAAACGGCGCATACGAAACAAAATGGCCGCCACACTGTAATGTATGGCTTTCATATTGCACACACTAATGCTCAACATAGACCTCTACAATTTGCAGAACTTTCATGAAAATTTGCAAATGTTTTATTTCACGAAGGCGACTGCGCAGTGCGAATTTTAACTGTAATATTGTCTTTGAGGTTTATAACTATGTGTAATCGTGTGTCTATTACACTGTAATATTGTTAAATATTGTAAAACAAATGCATAAAAAGCTAATTTATGCAATTAAATGTCGATAAAAAGGTTAATGTCTCACGGCAGCCATGTTGTTTATGGAAAAATTACAGTTTGAACAAACTTGGTAGCGGACCTTGCAAGGAGCATATGTGCAAAATTGCGTGTCATTGCACGAAGAAGATGTTTGAAAACTTTTACAAAATGCAAGATGGCTGCCACATCATGTGACCAAGGCACTTCTCTTGAGCAACAGCAAATCTAGGTCATAGTAGCACTAAGCACAGCAAGTTTCAAAGTTTTAACATAAGCAGTTCCAGAGCTAAAGGTTTTTAAGCGTTTGTCAACATTTGTTGCAAAAAGCAATATGGCTGCCACAGCATGCAACCTATGAGTTCAATTTTGCATGAGATGTAGCACAGCAATAGGATGTACCAGCATACCTGATTTTAAGAGCTTTGCGCAAACAGTTAAGCAGTTATGGGCAATTGAATAAAAAGTTTGGCAGAATAAAAAGAAAAATAATAATAAAAAATATAGCTGCAAGCAGCAATAGAGGTGGCCAAGCGCATAGCCTTTGCAATGGCATACAAGCTGCTAAGTCACAATATTTAGCTATAAAGCAAATTTCCCAGCTTTAACATAAGCGGTTGCAATGAAAACACATTTTCTAAATTTTTGCGTAAACCAAAATGGCTGCCACAGCTTGTGACCAATTCCTTCAACATGAACAACTGTGACTCTAGGTCACAATATAAGGTTATACAGCAAGTTTCACAGTTCTAACATAAGCAGTTGCAGAAAAAATAGATTTTTGAAATTTTTGCATAAAACAAAATGGCTGCCAGATCATATGATATACATACTCCATATTATGCACAATAGTTCTCACTATAGTAGTCAAACATGGCAAAAGTAAAGCATTTTTATAAAACGTTTTTTGTTTTATTATTATTTTGAAAATATCGTTAAGCATTTTTGAACAATTCAAAATGGCTGACAAGCCACATGACATCAACTTCACTTGAACAAATCTGAAGGATAGTCATAAGATAACTCTCTATAAACAAAATTTCAAGTCTGTCCCATAAGCGGTTTCGGACAAGAAGATTTTTGTAGCTTTTAAAAACCGCGCATATGAAACAAAATTGTTTGCCAAGCTATGCAATGTATGGCTTTCAAATTGCGTATACTAATGCTCACTATAGACCTCTACAATTTACAGAAGTTTCATGAAAATTTGCAATTGTTTTATTTCACGAAGGTGACTGCACAGTGCGAATTTTAACTGCAATATTGTCTTTGAGTGTTATAACAATGTAATGATGTGTCTATTACACTGTAATATTGTTAAATATTGTAAAACTAATGCATAAAGTACAAATTGACGCAATTAAATGTTGAAAAAAAGTTAATGTCTCACGGCAGCCATGTTGATTATGGAAAAATCGCAGTTTGAACAAACTTGGTAGAGGACCTTGCAAGGAGCATATGTGCAAAATTGCGCATCATTGCACTAAGCGGTTTAAGAGAAGATGTTTGAAGATTTTTGCAAAATGCAAGATGGCTGCCACATCATGTGACCAAGGCACTTCTCTTGAGCAATAGCAAATCTAGGTCATAGTAGCACTAAGCACAGCGAGTTTCAAAGTTGTAACATAAGTAGTTCCAGAGCTAAATATTTTTAAGCGTTTGTCGAAATTTGTCGCAAAAAGCAATATGGCTGCCAGAGCATGTGACCTATGAGCTCAATTTTGCATGAGATGTAGCAGAGCAATAGGCTGTACCAGCATACCTGATTTTAAGAGCTTTGCGCAAACAGTTAAGCAGTTATGGGCAATTGAATAAAAAGTTTGGCAGAATAAAAAGAAAAATAATAATAAAAAATATAGCTGCAAGCAGCAATAGAGGTGGCCAAGCGCATAGCCTTTGCAATGGCATACAAGCTGCTAAGTCACAATATTTAGCTATAAAGCAAATTTCCCAGCTTTAACATAAGCGGTTGCAATGAAAACACATTTTCTAAATTTTTGCGTAAACCAAAATGGCTGCCACAGCTTGTGACCAATTCCTTCAACATGAACAACTGTGACTCTAGGTCACAATATAAGGTTATACAGCAAGTTTCACAGTTCTAACATAAGCAGTTGCAGAAAAAATAGATTTTTGAAATTTTTGCATAAAACAAAATGGCTGCCAGATCATATGATATACATACTCCATATTATGCACAATAGTTCTCACTATAGTAGTCAAACATGGCAAAAGTAAAGCATTTTTATAAAACGTTTTTTGTTTTATTATTATTTTGAAAATATCGTTAAGCATTTTTGAACAATTCAAAATGGCTGACAAGCCACATGACATCAACTTCACTTGAACAAATCTGAAGGATAGTCATAAGATAACTCTCTATAAACAAAATTTCAAGTCTGTCCCATAAGCGGTTTCGGACAAGAAGATTTTTGTAGCTTTTAAAAACCGCGCATATGAAACAAAATTGTTTGCCAAGCTATGCAATGTATGGCTTTCAAATTGCGTATACTAATGCTCACTATAGACCTCTACAATTTACAGAAGTTTCATGAAAATTTGCAATTGTTTTATTTCACGAAGGTGACTGCACAGTGCGAATTTTAACTGCAATATTGTCTTTGAGTGTTATAACAATGTAATGATGTGTCTATTACACTGTAATATTGTTAAATATTGTAAAACTAATGCATAAAGTACAAATTGACGCAATTAAATGTTGAAAAAAAGTTAATGTCTCACGGCAGCCATGTTGATTATGGAAAAATCGCAGTTTGAACAAACTTGGTAGAGGACCTTGCAAGGAGCATATGTGCAAAATTGCGCATCATTGCACTAAGCGGTTTAAGAGAAGATGTTTGAAGATTTTTGCAAAATGCAAGATGGCTGCCACATCATGTGACCAAGGCACTTCTCTTGAGCAATAGCAAATCTAGGTCATAGTAGCACTAAGCACAGCGAGTTTCAAAGTTGTAACGTAAGTAGTTCCAGAGCTAAATATTTTTAAGCGTTTGTCGAAATTTGTCGCAAAAAGCAATATGGCTGCCAGAGCATGTGACCTATGAGCTCAATTTTGCATGAGATGTAGCAGAGCAATAGGCTGTACCAGCATACCTGATTTCAAGAACTTTGCACAAACAGTTAAGTAGTTATGGGCAATTGAATAAAAAGCTTGGCAGGATAAAAAGAATAATAATAATCTGAACAATAACAATAGGTTGTCCTACAACATTGTTGCATGGCCACCTAATAATAATCCAAACAATAACAATAGGTTGTCCTGCAACAAAAGGTTGTCCTGCAACTTTGTTACTGGCCACCTAATAATGTCAATTTTGTTGTTTATGTTCTATGTAATTGAGATGACTTACAGTGAGGAAAAAATATTTGATCCCCTGCTGATTTTGTACGTTTGCACACTGACAAAGAAAGAATCAGTCTCTAATTTTAATGGTAGGTTTATTTGAATGGTGAGAGACAGAATAACAAAAATCCAGACAAACGCATTTCAAAAAAGTTATAAATTGATTTGCATTTTAATGATAACCCTTGTTGGCAATCACAAGTGTCAGAAGTTTCTTGTAGTTGGCCACCAGGTTTGCACACATCTCAGGAGGGATTTCGTCCCACTCCTCTTTGCAGATGCTCATTAAGGTTTTGAGGCTGACATTTGGCAACTCGAACATTCAGCTCCCTCCCAGATTTTCTATGGGATTAAGGTCTGGAGACTGGTTAGGCTACTCCAGGACCTTAATGTGCTTCTTCTTGAGCCACTCCTTTGTTGCCTTGGCTGTGTTTTTTGGGTCATTGTCATGCTGGAATACCCACCCATGACCCATTTTCAATGCCGTGGCTGAGGTAAGGAGGTTCTCACCCAAGATTTGACGGTACATGGCCCCGTCCATCGTCCCTTTTGATGTGGTGAAGTTGTCCTGTCCCCTTAGCAGAAAAACACCCCCAAAGCATGTTTCCACCTCCATGTTTGACGGTGGGTATGGTGTTCTTGAGGTCATAAGCAGAATTCCTCATCTTCCAAACACGGCAAGTTGAGTTGATGCCAAAGAGCTCGATTCTATTCTCATCTGACCACAACACTTACACCCAGTTCTCCTCTGAATCATTCAGATGTCCATTGGCAAACTTCAGACGGGCCTGTACATGTGCTTTCTTGAGCAGGGGGACTTTGCGGGCGCTACAGGATTTCTGTCCTTCACGGCGTAGTGTGTTACCAATTGTTTTCTTGGTGACTAGGGTCCCAGCTGCCTTGAGATCATTGACAAGATCCACCAGTGTAATTCTGGGCTGATGCCTCACGTTCTCATGATCAGTGAAACTCCACAAGGTGAGATCTTGCATGGAGCCACAGACCGAGGGAGATTGACCGTTATTTTGTGTTTATTCCATTTGCGAATAATCTCACCAACTGTTGTCACCTTCTCACCAAGCTGCTTGGCAATGGTCTTGTTGCCCATTCAAGCCTTGTGTAGATCTACAATCTTGTCCCTGACATCCTTGGACAGCTCTTTGGTCTTGGCCATGGTGGAGAGTTTGGAATCTGATTGATAGATTGCTTCTGTGGAAAGGTGACTTTTATACAGGTAACAAGCTGAGAATAGGAGCACTCCCTTTAAGAGAGTGCTCCTAATCTCAGCTCGTTACCTGTATAAAAGACACCTGGGAGCCAGAAATCTTGCTGATTGATAGGGGATCAAATACTTATTTCACTCATTAACATGCAAATCAATTTATAACTTTTTTGAAATGCGTTTTTCTGGATTTTTTTGTTTTTCTGTCTCACTGTTCAAATAAACCTACCATTTGTCAGTGGGCAAACGTACAAAATCAGCAGGAATCAAAAATGTTTTTTCCTCACTGTATGTATTGAACTTAAAAGCTACAATGAGTAACACAACAATACTTAATTGTATGGGACCATTGCAGCCTGTTTATTTTTTTGTGGAATATACGTCTCCCCTAATTCCCTGGCTGTGAGTTTTTAGTTTGCATATGCAAACTTCTGCAGCCAGTTTAAGAAAATGTCTCCTTTTATAAAATTGCTGCTAAGCATTGTATACCTGTGCAAATTGTTGTACAAACAGTGGTTTGTTAGCAGAATTGATGGTTGCAGATAGCTTGTAGAAGGTCAGTGTTTAACTCTTTAAGTGCTAAGCACTTTCTCACCTGGGTGCTAAGGTGATTGAAGTTTATTTTAAAATTATTTATATATATATATATATATTTTTTTTCTTTTCAGATCCCCAAGACTTACACCGTTGGAAAGGTTAGGCGATTACCTTTCCAACGGTGGGTCTTGGGGGTCTGTAGCTGCTTAGATGCCTGAGATACAGTTAATAAAGTTGCACGGTGACGTCATCACATCATTGCGCGTGAGGTCGCCGCGCAAAAAGGGAAGCCCCGGCAATGCCTGTCACTATGCAGGCCCGATCTCCGGGGTAGGAGCGGGTGGGAGCCCCCAGATCTCCCTCAAGTTGGGAGAGTGCTAGTGACGGCTCAGAGCCATCATTAGCACTCACGGGGTTAAAGGGACAGTCGACTCCAAAATATTTATTGTTTTAAAAAGATAGATAATTCCTTTATTACCCATTCCACCGTTTTGTACAGCTTAACATGGTTATAGTAATATACTTTTAACCTATGTGATTACCTTGTATCTAAGCGTATGTTGACAGCCCCCTGATCACATGGCTATTTATTATATATTTACTTGCATTTTAGACAATTAGTGCAGTGTCATCCCGAACCCGAAGCATATCAGTCTGATCCTGACTTCACAGTGCAGTCCAGCACCTAGAGGGATATGGCTGCACCTCACTGACGAGGCCCACAATAGGCCGAAACGTACGTCTGGGGTTTTGCTGTTTCTCTCGTTCAGAGAAGAATTGCCTGGTATTTCGGGGCTGGACTGTACTGTGAAGTCAGGATCAGACTGATGTGCTTCAGGAAAGTTTTTCTCTGTGAAAGGCACATGTTGAGCAAAAAGAGGCTGCTTCTTGGGTGGTAACTAGCCATAGAACAAGCTATTATGCTATTGTTCGTTTCCAGGTTGAGCGCTTCTCTCTTTTTATTTATTTATAGATATATATAGATATATATAGATATATAGATATATATATAGATATATATAGATATATATAGATATAGAGAGAGAGAGAGAGAGAGAGAGAGAGAGAGAGAGAGAGAGAGAGAGAGAGAGAGAGAGAGAGAGAGAGAGAGAGAGAGAGAGAGAGAGAGAGAGAGAGAGAGAGAGAGAGAGAGAGAGAGAGAGAGAGAGAGAGAGAGAGAGAGAGAGAGAGAGAGAGAGAGAGAGAGAGAGAGAGAGAGAGAGAGAGATATATAGAGAGAGATATATAGAGAGAGATATATAGAGAGATATATATAGAGAGATATATATAGAGAGAGATATATATAGAGAGAGATATATATAGAGAGAGATATATATAGAGAGAGATATATATAGAGAGAGATATATATATAGAGAGATATATATAGAGAGAGATATATATAGAGAGAGATATATATAGAGAGAGATATATATAGAGAGAGATATATATAGAGAGAGATATATATAGAGAGAGATATATATAGAGAGAGATATATATAGAGAGAGATATATATAGAGAGAGATATATATAGAGAGAGATATATATAGAGAGAGATATATATAGAGAGAGATATATATAGAGAGAGATATATATAGAGAGATATATATAGAGAGAGATATAGATAGATAGAGATATAGATAGATAGAGATATATAGATAGAGATATATAGATAGAGATATATAGATAGAGATATATAGATAGAGATATATAGATAGAGATATATAGATAGAGATATATATATATATATATATATCTCACACACATACACATACACACACATTATATAGGCAGGCTGATCAGTGGGTCACCAACACCTACAACAAAATAAAAAAACGGTCAGGTTCACACTTGGAATCTCATCTCCAAAGCTTAAAGGGACACCGTTATTATTACATTTCTTTTATCCAATGTTGTTTTATTGAGATATATATATATATATATATATATATATATATATATATATATATATATATATATATATAATTTTCTTTCTTATGATTGTTATAGACTTATAGGATGCTATTCATGTTTACACTGAACCCATGTTTGGTGAACAACCTGGGTTGTCCTTGCTGATTGGTGGGTAAATTCATCCACCAATAAAAAAGTGCTGTCCAGAGTACTGAACCAAGAAAAAAAATCTTAGATGCCTTTTTCAAATAAAGATAGCAAGAGAACAAAAAAAACTTGATAATAGGAGTTAATTAGAAAGTTGCTTAAAATTGCATGCTCCTATCTGAATCACGAAAGAAAAAATTTGGGTTCAGTGTCCCTATAAACCTGCCTCCATTCTTAAATCTTCAAAAATATATTATTAATGTACATAAAAGGGATAAAATGAAACATTTATGATTCAGTTATAGGACCTGATGACCTAAAGCACTTAATTTTGGTGATATTATCTAAGATCTCTGGTCAGTATTGTGAGGTCTCTCAAAGAATTTTAGAACGGCAAAAAAAGCTTCCCTTTGCTAAGCAGGTTACTGGATATGAAGGACAGATACAAACATTACAATACTCATAAAAAGCACCCAAAATGTTTGCATTATTTTTCTATATGTACGCTTTAACCCCTTAATGACCGAGGACGTGCAGGGTACGTCCTCAAAAAAAAAGGCAGTTAACGCCTGAGGACGTACCCTGCACGTCCTCGGTTTGGAAAGCAGCTGGAAGCGATCCTGCTCGCTTCCAGCTGCTTTCCGGTTATTGCAGTGATGCCTCGATATGGAGGCATCCTGCAATAACCTGACATGGCCATCCGATGCAGAGAGAGCCACTCTGTGGCCCTCTCTGCACCGGACATCGATGGCCGGTATCGTTGGTGGGTGGGAGCCGACTTGGGAGGCGGGTGGGCGGCCATCGGTGTGCCGTGTGACGTCGAGGGGGGCGGGATCGGGCGGGGGACCGTCGGGGGCGCACACGGACGCGCGCGCGTGCAGGGTGGGTGGGGGGGGGGGCGCGTGCACGGGGCGGGAGCGGGTGGGAACCGCTACACTACGGAAAGTGAATAAAAGTAAAATGTTAAGTGGCCTAGGCACACCAAAAAAAATCAACACTAAAAGAGATCGTGGAGGGGTGGGGGGTTGGTTTTTGTGTGGGGGGGAAGCTACACTACAGAAAAGTCTAAAAAATGTAAAACAAATACATTTTTTCTTCTAAACTGGGTACTGGCAGACAGCTGCCAGTACCCAAGATGGCGCCCATTAAGTTAGAGTGGGAGGGTTATAGAGCTGTTTGGGGGGATCAGTGAGGTTGGGGGCTAAGGGGGGATAGTACACAACAGCATATGTAAATATGCTTTAAAAAAAAAACACCAAAAAATACAAATATAGCTTTTATTTTAGTACTGGCAGACTTTCTGCCAGTACTTAAGATGGCGGGGACAATTGTGGGGTGGGGGAGGGAAGAGAGCTGTTTGGGAGGGATCAGGGGGTCTGATGTTTCAGGTGGGAGGCTGAGCTCTACACTAAATCTAATATTAACCCTGCAAGCTCCCTACAAGCTACCTAATTAACCCCTTCACTGCTAGCCATAATACACGTGTGATGCGCAGCGGCATTTAGCAGCCTTCAAAATACCAAAAAGCAACGCCAAAGCCATATATGTCTGCTATTTCTGAACAAAGGGGATCCCAGAGAAGCATTTAGAACCATTTGTGCCATAACTGCACAAGCTGTTTGTAAATGATTTCAGTGAGAAACCTAAAATTTTGAAAAATTTTACCTTTTTTTTAATTTGATCGCATTTGGCGGTGAAATGGTGGCATGAAATATACCAAAATGGGCCTAGATCAATACTTGGGGTTGTCTACTACACTACACTAAAGCTAAAATTACCCCAAAAAGCTCCCTACATGCTCCCTAATTAACCCCTTCACTGCTGGGCATAATACACGTGTGGTGCGCAGTGGCATTTAGTGGCATTCTAATTACCAAAAAGCAAAGCCAAAGCCATATATGTCTGCTATTTCTGAACAAAGGGGATCCCAGAGAAGAATTTACAACCATTTGTGCCATAATTGCACAAGCTGTTTGTAAATAATTTCAGTGAGAAACCTAAAGTTTGTGAAAAAGTGAACGATTTTTTTTATTTGATCGCATTTGGCGGTGAAATGGTGGCATGAAATATACCAAAATGGGCCTAGATCAATACTTTGGGATGTCTACTAAAAATATATATATACATGTTAATGGATATTCAGAGATTCCTGAAAGATATCAGGGTTCCAATGTAACTAGCGCTAATTTTGAAAAAAAAATGGTTTGGAAATAGCAAAGTGCTACTTGTATTTATTTCCCTATAACTTGCAAAAAAAGCAAAGAACATGTAAACATTGGGTATTTCTAAACTCAGCATAATATTTAGAAACTATTTAGCATGGGTGTTTTTTTGTGGTTGTAGATATGTAACAGATTTTGGGGGTCAAAGTTAGAAAAAGTGGGGTTTTTTTCAATTTTTCCTCATATTTTATAATTTTTTTTATAGTAAATTATAAAATATGATGAAAATATTGGTATCTTTAGAAAGTCCATTTAATGGCGAGAAAAACGGTATATAATATGTGTGGGTACAGTAAATGAGTAAGAGGAAAATTACAGCTAAACACAAACACCGCAAAAATGTAAAAATAGCCTTGGTCCCAAACGGACAGAAAATGGAAAAGTGCTGTTTTCATTAAGGGGTTAAAAGAAGAAAAGAAAAGAAACAAAACAAAACATTTTTACTTCTGTTATCAAAATGATTTTGTTTCCTTTGTTAAAACATGACTCTTTTCCTTAAAGTGGATGTAAAGTCACTGATAGTAGACAATCCGAACTGCTGTATCTGTCAAAATTAGCATAAGTTTAAGTCATCGTTTTTTTTTAAAAGTCTATATTTTATTGATGTATATACTTAGTTTGTCCAAATCGTCTTGCTCTCTCCCTCCGCCCGGCATTTTGGTCCGCATTTATTACATTGATTGACACATCAATAAACTAATGATCGGTCTTACCCCGTGGCGTCCAGCCCCCTTTTCAAAACGTCACTATAACATTATGCGCATGCGTCCTTTGTATGCGCATGCGTAAACAAACTGTGGTATTTTGGAGCGCTGCGCGCACACGTTGTTAGCATGCGCATAAAAAGCTGAGAAGATTAGCACTCTGTACGCATGCGCTATCAAATTTCCAGTCAGGATCGCGAGTACACCAATGTTTAACAACGCATGCGCAATTTTGGATGTAGAAAGTAAACGCATGCGCAAAATCGAAAGTTGATTTGAAACGCATGCGCACAAAACGGGAGATCGTGAACGCGCTTTGGTAATACGTCATAGAGCGGGTGGGACCGCTCTAGACGTTATGTGAAGGAAAGACAGGAAGTAATGGATGGGAGGAGCTCCAACTGAAAACGGAGCTAAGTTGAAAAATAAAATATAATGTTATATTGGGCATATTTTAATATAATAACAATGCGGTATAAATAAGATAGTTAATAAGAAGCGATATTTATTGGGAATAAGTGTAAAATTTACATCCACTTTAAGAGCATCTAGTATGTGTGTCAGTGTCCCTTTAAATTTCTACTCTAGTCCTGTAACTGTGTGTGTGTGTGTGTGTGAGAAGATGGTCCTCACAACTAGGGAAAACTAAAAAATAATCCCCATAAATGATGAAAAAACAGTTTTGACTGCAAAAGTTTTCTCTTTCTAATTTCAGGTGATGTCTATGTTTAGGAATTGCTCCTAATAACTCCAGATTTTTATCATAGTTATAGCACCTCTAGGAAGACTGGCTTGCACTCACTGGTCTTTTAAAAAATATGCCTTTATTGACAAAGGCACGTTTTCGAAAAGACCAATGAGTGCAATCCATTGTTTATTGATAGATTTTATATACAGGGTATCTATATCTATATGTGTGTGTGTGTATGTATTTACAGTATGTATTATAGTATGGATGTAGCAAGTTTCTAGTTTGTGCTTAGACATGCACGTGCTTGCCTGTCAACCATATGCTTGCAGTAAATATATGCAGCAATCCTCAGAGACTGGTCCAAATCCTTAAAGATTGTGCAGCATTTCAGGGTTTCATTTTTTTATGCAGAAACAATTACAGAAAACTTTCTAAGAAAGATTTTCTAGAGCCCCAGCAATCTATAATCTTCATACCCTTTTAAGCTATTGAATGTAATGAAAAGTTGTAGTCATCGACTGACTTATTTTATTTAAAAAAAAAAAAAATGTTTAGAATCGCGACAACAGCAAAGAAGAGAGGTTCAAGACCAAAGCAAATATGAAAGAAGTCCAAGAACAACTTGAGCGAAGCATGCAAGAAAACATTGTTCTACGTCAGCAACTGGGAGAGAGTGAGAAGGAACTAAGAAAGCATCTTGAAGAGTGAGTTTTAGTTAAAAAAAAAAGAGTAGTGTCATTCTTCATTCCTGAACAGATATGTGTTATTTTCTATTTGAAATATGTTTGTTTTTGAATATTTTATTTATTTTATTTTTTGTTTATTACCATGATTTTTCTAGGTAAAATACATCATTTTTTTTTGTTCTAAATATTTCTATTTAATTGATATATTTACACTGATATGTTTACTAGATGGATTTGGGAAATAGGAAACAGTATAACATTTTCTTCATAATGGGAAAGAGTCCACAGCCGCATTCATTACTTGTGGGAAATAAGAACCTGGCCACCAGGAGAAGGCAAAGACAGGCCAGCCAAAGGCTTAAATACTCCTCCCACTTCCCCTATCCCCCAGTCATTTTTTGACTTTCGTCCCAGGAGGTTGGCAGAGAAGTGTCAGAAGTTTTATTTTTTAAAGAAAGTACTTTTATTATTTTTTACATAAAGAGTGTCTCTCATGGAGTGTAGTACTCTTCGCAATGGGATGGGAGTTTTAAGTAGTCTCTCTCGGTGTGGGCCTGGGTGAATGTTATAGTCCGGAGATGCAGTTGGAGTTCTCTCTGCGACACCATCCCGACTCATATTAACAGCTCCTCTAGCACTTGGCATTGTCGAACCTTCACTTCGCTACCTGCTGTCTTCTCTCAAGTCCATGGCGGAGGCGACGCTACTATCCGTCACACTTGAAGGGCCGTGTTCCTGTTCCACAACGTAGATTCTGGTAAGATCATTTCATTTTATGAATGTTATTTTATGTGACTGATAAGTATGGGTCTCAGTGATGCTCCACTGTACGGATCTGGGAATCATAGGGTAATTCCTTCCTTAGGGGGGGTTTGTGAACAGGGAGGGCTTATTTAATCATGTTTATTATGTGATCACTGTGCTTTGTGTAGTGGGTATTGGCTCTGGGGCTGAGATATCTCGCTATTCAGGTGAATTGCTTGATGGATTTGGTGGGGCCTTATTGCCGTCCTTTTCTGGCGCACTTTTTTGGGACTGTATGGTTCACCTTATGACCGGGCATTGTTACGTCTGGTTTTACGCTTCCGCATTCCTGACCGTGTGGCGACGAAGACAGTCTATTTCGTTTGGATCGGATCATAGGAGGTGGTGAGTGCCCCAGCTATTGGGGGTGTCGGGTGCCGTTAGTTTTTTTTATAGTGTCCTCTTTTTCTCTTTTGGTTTTGACCATGGAGGATTCTGACGCTGAGACTGTTGTAGTTTCTGATTCCGATTCTTCCTCTTGTGAGGAAGGTGCTTCGGCCCCACTGATTGTGCCTCCTTAGAGCGCCTGGTTCCTCGGGCTCGGGGAACCAGGGGCCCACTGAGCCATCAGCCTCGGGGGACTCTGTCCTTAATTCGGCGGATTCCCAACAGCACCCTTCCACTACATTTGCGGGTAGCCCTAATGTTGTTTTTCCCTCCGCTCAGGGTGGTTTGTTTCCCCTGGAGATGGCAGGTCAGTTCCGCTTAAATGTCTTAATGGCGCTGTTCACCTGCAAGACCCAGAGGTTTCTGCGCGGTTGTGTTCCTGCCCCACTATCCCGGGTGTTCAGGCTTCTGGTGGGTCTATGCAGGTCGGCTTTGGGCCTTGGTCTTGGATCTTGCTGCCCTTTTTGGGGGGTTTAGGCTCCTCAGGTCTCTGGACTTCGTTTCGTTCTGCTTTTATCGGATCCCTTCGTGGATTAGCGGTGGAGCACTTGATTGGTTTGCGAGAGATAACTGGTTTCTGCCTGCATTCTCTGTGATACGGCAGCTGTGCGCTGTTGGGTGGCTAGCCTGTGGCTTGCCACATGGGGGGGGGGGGCGGTTTGCCTCTCCGCTGTTGCTAGAGGTCTCCTCTGGCAGTAACTCGGTTATCGCCTTGAGATCGGTTATGCGTTTTTCACGGCCCAGTCCTTTTTTCTCAGGGTTTTCTAGAATTCCCGGTTTTTTTTCGGGTTACTTTCTCGGGTGAGGTGTGTCAGACCGGAATTTCGGTCGGGGTCTGGCTCAGGTCTTGTTCGACTTGGTGTTTCAGTTCGCGGAAGACTCTCTGTGACGTCGTCCTCCTTCAGGTCTCTGGTGGATCTAGCATAGGACTGGGGTTTTCCGTGTGGTGTGGTATAGCTCCGTTTTTATACCTGTCTCGTTTTTTCCCTCCGGTATTCGGGTTGAGCCTGGAAGGGGTTCTTCATTTTCTCTTTTAGAGAGCCTGGTCCCTTCTTCTGGCTGTTCGGGGCCTTTGTATCTGTGAGGGACTGTGTTCTGGACTTCCTTTGGAGTCTGTTGGGCTCTGACCTTGAATCAGCATTCCTGTGGAGTTCCTTGGTGTGGGTTGCTTTGTCCTCATAGCTTACACAACAGCATCGGTTGTGGGGCCCCGAGATTGCTCCTTGGGTAGTCTCTGCTCCTTTTTTTGGGGCTGGCTCGTTTTGGGTAGTTTTGACTTGTGTCGAGTTTTGTGTCTGGTGGGCAAGGTTCCCTTGTCCTCAGTCTTTCCTTGTAGGACTTTTGTTTCTCTGTGGGTGTTTTCCATGTATGTCCCTGGTTCAGGGATAGAGATACCCTTGGGAATTGACTTCTGGGTTCGGGGTTCCTCTGGTTCTGGTGGGATTCTGCCCGTGTATCTGGTCACATTCTTTCGATGTGGCTGATTTTCTTCCCTCTCGTTCAAGGGGGAGTGGGACTCTGTCCCTGGACTTTTCTTGTCGTTGACAGGTTGGTCTTTACGTACGTGGGTCGGTCCTCGTCGTGGTGGTGGAGGACGTCCCTGTTTATCTTAGGATACCAAGCTGTGGTTCTGGTCATCTTTTGACTTGTCAGATGCCTCTGTTTTCTTTTGGATGCATTGGGTCCCTGTTGAGGTGCTCTCTGAGATCTCAGGGGGGTTTGGATCCTCTAAATTTCACCTAGGAACTTAGTTTTGCTGGTTCCTTTTATCCCGGGCTGCAGCGTTTTCGTCGGGAGGCGCCTCGGTCTCTTCTACGGTTTGGGGCGAACTCCTTGGTTCCCTCCAGCTGGGGAGCTGGACAAGTTTTTTTTCCTTTTGTTCTGTGGCTTGTACTATGGCGTTCTACTTAGCCGTCTGTGCGGTTTTTCTGTTTCTTGAGATACATTTTGTTCTCTTTTTCGGTCTCTGCCTTGGTCGCGTTTGGCTGATGATGCCCTTTTTTTGGGGGGGGGTATCTGGTGAGGTTCTCTTGAGTCTCGTCAGCTAGATTGATCTGTCTTTTGGAAGACAGAGTTCCGGTTAGTTATCCCTCTACCTTACTTCTTTTGGGGAGTTTGTTGGTCGGGGCCCCTTTATGGGGGTGTGTGTCTGAGATCTGCCTTTGGGCGATAGTGTGCTTTGAGTCCTGTTGGCTTGGTTGTGTTGCGTGTGGTTTTTAGCCAGGCTTGGGACTGTCGTTTGTGTCATTTTTCTTCATGGTTTTTGTTACTGGTTTTTGGATGAAGCAGCACTTTACTTTATGGGATGTGGTTCATTTCTGGTGCCCTCAGATTGGGCTGCCTCTTACCCTACCGTTCTTGGCATTCAGTGTCCTCTTTGGCTTGGGTATAATTTTCCCACAAGTAATGAATGCGGCTGTGGACTCTTTCCCATTAGGAAGAAAAACATAAATTATGCTTACGTGATAATTTCATTTTCTTCCGTGGGAAAGAGTCCACAGCCCCCCGCATGTTTTTTGAGGTGTTTTTTCGTGTATAGTCTTCTGGCACCTTTCACCTTGATATTTTTTCCACTGGTCCTTGTTCCTCGGCAGAATGACTGGGGGATAGGGGAAGTGGGAGGAGTATTTAAGCCTTTGGCTGGTGTGTCTTTGCCTCCTCCTGGTGGCCAGGTTCTTATTTCCCTCAAGTAATGAATGTGGCTGTGGATTCTTTCCCACTAAAGAAAATTAAATTATCAGGTAAGCATAATTTATGTTTTTGAATAAGTTAAGTATTATTAAGGTCAGTGTTTCTTAAGTGTTTAAATCAGATGCCTGATGTGCTTTTAAATACAGAGAGTTTGGGCATATACAACATAATAATAATAATAATAATAATATTTTGTTTATTACATCATTCAGAAGTTACAGCTTAATTTTAGGTGTGAAGTATAAGCTTCTCTAACTCTAAGGAACAGCACTGTTTTTGTGATCGATGTAATCATTGATGTGACCTGCTGCTAATAACGGATTTCTGTGATTTCTAATGATGTCATGTGGAGCGTGCTTGGTCAGCAAATCTTCATCCACGTGTTCTGTATTGGCAGCAGGTCTCATGCATGATAAGTTATCATAAAAACAGTGCTAACTTTTTAATGTAGTCATTTTGTAAGCGCATGCATATGCTGCACTTTTTAGCTTGTTTAGTATTTTTAAACCATTTAAAGGGATACTAAACCCAATTTTTTTCTGTCATGATTCAGATAGAGCATGCAATGTTAAGCAACTTTCTAATTTACTCCTATTATCAATTTTTCTTCGTTCTCTTGCTATATTTGTTTGAAAAGGAAGGCATCTAAGCTAAGGAGCCAGACAAATTTTGGTTTAGGACCCTGGACAGCATTTATCCACAAATCAGCAAGGACAAAAATGGGCCTGCTTCTAAACTTACATTCTTTCTTTTCAAATAAAGATTGTAAGAGAATGAAGAAAAAGTGATAATAGGAGTAAATTAGAAAGTTGCTTAAAATTGTATTCTCTATCTGAATCATGAAAGATAAAAATGTGGGTACAGTGTGCCTTTAAATTGCTATTTAAGAGTTGCTTGTCTTTTCCCATTCTTTATGGAGAAAGATATGCTGCCTAGTTTCCATTGTATGCCTTTTTGTTCTGTAGGTGATTGCATAGCTGTAACAGATATGCAATGCAAGATAGGTGTATCTGTGCAATTCTTTGTAATATATAAATACATTTGTTGTTGTGGTGATTCACACCAAGAAATTAAAAAAAAAATGTTAAACCTGTTGAAGATGTGTACATGCAGCTAAACACACATTTTACATATTCAGCACACACATATATACTTTTAGGACATTGATTCTCTGTAAACTTGTTGGAATTATGCACCTATTTTAAAGTTTACAAGAAGTGAAAACATTTCTAGTAAAATACAGAATTATGCATTGGGACACGAAAGCATGATAAAAATGCTGTAAATCCTTTTTAGTGCATTTAATGTTAAACTAGTTGATTATAACTAACTGTGTTAACTCCTGCATTGCCACACTGAGGAAATGTGAAGTGCATTGCCACCTCTGAGCAGGACTCGGCCATTGAGGGAATCGTGAGACAGTATGCTCAGGCAGCCGCCAATCACTGTCTGTGTCCTGCTCGGGAAAAGGTTGGGGGAAAAAGGGGCATAATGCGTGAGTTTAACTATGTGTTTTATTTGTAGAGGTTAACATAGCACACAAAGTATTTATATTTACATAAAATAGAGCATTTTATCACTTTTCTGTCCCTTTTCAGTCCATCAATATCAATGAGATGACATTGGCAACTGAATCTTCTAAAGTACTTATTAAATATATGATTTCTGTTAAATGATAGATTGTTTCAGCTGAAGATGGAACAAGAGCAGTATCAGACAGAAATAAGAGATCTCCAGGAGCAGCTGTCAGAAATGCATGATGAATTAGATGATGCAAAGTGTTTTGTGGTTGATGGAGAGAGAGAATCCATAATAGAGGTGAGCAGAAAACCAACGTGGAAATAATTTACATTAATATGCATAAACTCTTTAGTTTTTACATAGCGAATGGTACATACTGCAGGAACCTTTTTTGTCCTGGGCTAATTTAAAGGGGCATGAAATTATTTATTTTTTTCTTTTCTGTTTCAGATAGAACATCCAATTTTAAACTACTTTCTAGTTTACTTCTATTAACCTATTTACTTTATTCTATTGGCATTATTTGTAGAAAGAGCAGGAATGCACCACTGGGAGCTAGCTGAACTCAAGGCTAATCCCCAGCTAGCTCCCAGTACTGCATTGCTGCTCCTGATCCTATCTAAGCATGCTTTTCAACAAAGGATACCATGTGAACAAAGCAAATTAGGTATTAAAAGTAATTTGGAAAGTTGTTTAAATCTGAATCATGAAAGTATATTGTAAGTGTATTTTTCCTGCTGTTTACGTGCCAAAAATTATTTATTATTTATCTTCAACACACCTATATTTTACTTCAATATGTTGGTTGTTTAAAGGGACATAAATCCCAGATAGATCATACCATTTTTAACAAAGTTGTAGCAAAACGCTACTGGGAGATAGCTGAATACATAAAGTGAACCAATGACAAGAGACCTATATGCAGCCACCAATAAGCAGCTAGCTCCTGGTACTGGGTTGCTGCTCCTGAGCCTACCTAGTTATGCTTTTCAACAAAGGAAAATAAGTTAATGAAGAAAATTAGATAATATAAGTAAATTAGAAAGTTGTTTAAAATTGCATTCTCTTTCTGAATCATGAAAGAAAAACTTTAACCAGCTGGAATGGCTACATGTGCTTATTTTGTACTAAAAAGGACATTAGATCATGTTTATCCTTAGTACTTTAAAATCTCGTGTTTACCCATGGTTCTTTGTCTATGTTCACTCTTAGTAGGTATGAGCTGTGATTGAGGGAATGTGAATTTGTTTCTGCCTGAGACAATTCCTACAACCTTTGCATTTATTATTTGTTTCCACAGTTAAATTACCTGTGACTTTTAGGTTTTATCAACACGAGACCAAATAACAGGACTCGGTTCCTCTTGTGAAGTCTTTTGTAGATTCCTCATCATTTCTATATTATTTCTTTTGCTGGGAAAGAGCATAAGAAAATGTTTAAGGAGATTTCCTGAGCTGCGTCTATTTGCAGGGACTTATCCAATGCTATGGAAAATCTGTTATTCCTGATATTGTTTATTTTTACCTTTTTGCTTTCGGTTGCAGTAGATTTTGTGTATTTTTTTCCCAAATCCTGAGGATTTATACATCCTTGACACAAGGAATTTCTTGTATAGTTTGTGACTGGGCCCTAATAACATGTCTATATAGATTTATTGCTGAAATGTATATGCGAGATACAGAGCTTGATAGTTAAAGTTCTTTTTAGCTAGTTTATTTTTTTCATCTTTATGTAACACCTAATCACAGGCAACTAATTTGCCCTCAAGAGTCACCTTTGCTGTCCCCAGAATCCTCAGGTGTTTCGTATAGAGGCTTTGGCTCTTATCAACGTTATTAATCCACTATATTGGGGGGAATAAAAGATTAAGTTGGATATGGGAAATAAAAAATGTGAGCGTAACAGAATAGTTGTGTGTTATGTAGGACATTCTTGCCTTCTGTAGAGGATGTGATGGGTACTGTACGAGAACCCTTCTCATGTAATTTAGCTTTGAAAATTGAGAAATTTCTAATTCTCAGAACTTGAAATGCAGCCTGACAACGTCAAGGCTACCCCTGCTACATATCTGCCCCTAACTGGCTTTATCAGATAACTGCAAAACCGTGCACTTTATACTAATGTTTATGACCATGGATAGCCTTGTTGTCTGTGGACTAAAGCACAGACTGGCTCCTCCAAATAAGGCAAATGGTGGGTGGAGTTTGGCTATTAAAAAATAATTGCAATAAAAAGGCTGTTTGTTTTGACTGACATGTTATTCTATAGGAACACAACAGAAATGGCTTGTAATTACAAGGTGTTAACTGTCCCTTTAAGCTGCATGATACATGATTGCATTATGTTTTAGGAGCTGAGTCAAATGAAGCAAGGCGTTCAAGAGATACTAATGGCAAAAGAAGAGCAAGAGGAGCTATTAAAAAAACGAGAGCGTGAGCTTACAGCATTAAAGGGAGCCCTGAAAGAAGAAGTGTCAACTCATGATCAGGAAATTGATAAGCTCAAGGAACAGTATGAAAAAGAGTTGAGAAAAGTGCACAGTAGTTTGGAAGAAGCCGTCAAGGTAAGATTTCATATGATACCCATAACTTCATATGCTTACCCTTTTCTAGTCTCATTATTTTCTGCATGTTCAGGTTGTCATTAATAGCTGCGTTTTTGTTTTTTTACACTTGGCTGCACAAGAATTTCACTATAGAAAAACGATGTGTAACCGTTCTGTTTCATTCTTTTACTAGAAATTCACCATAACTGGCCTATTTATAGTAGAAATAGATATCCTTTAGGGATTCTTGACTTTGTCTTGTGCATACAATAACTTTTTGGGTTTAATTAGTTCTTTTTTTTCCATATAGTGATAGTTTTATGATTGTGTTTTCCCCCCCCCCCCGTCCTTTGTTTCATTGCTAATGACGAGTAGTTTAATGTTAATAGGGAGGCCTGGGAAACAATTTAGTTATGAAATAACCTACTCATACATAAGCTTCTTTTGTTGTCTGCATAGCTGTTCTTTTTAGAACCGTGTAAGATATTGTATATCTATTCTTAATAAATGCCAGTTTATTGTAGTAAAGTATCTGAATACAGATTTTTTTTTTTATTTTAAAGAGTTTTAGGAATAAAGATTTAAATGTCAGCGCTGCGGAATCTGTTGGCGCTTTATAAATAAAGAAAAATAATAAAGTGTCAAATTTGTTAGTGAAAACTGCATTAATTTATAATTCTTGTAAGAGCTACAATAAACCTGAATATTATAGTACTTGTCACTGTTTCTTACATGTGTGGGAAAAGGCACCATTATTTTAACAGAATAATCTGTCATTTTATTTGAAAATAATTAACCAAGGACAGATGATCTGCAGGATCCCTAGTTCTGCCTTCATATTCCTGGAGAAGCTTAAATGGGTAGACTAAGGGCTTAATTTATCAAGCCCTTTGAGTGCAGGTTCTCACAGGATTTATCAAGCAGCAGTCATTAGACCTCTGCTTCCCTACCCTCTTCTTCACCCCTAAGGAGGAGAGTTTCAGATTGACAGCTCCTGCCTGTGCGTGATTGGATGGCTGTGGGGCGGGCTTGCCTGCGACCATATAATAGGGCTCGTGTGCAGTGTTCAATTCGGGCAGTGGATTGCTGCCCCGCCAGAGGAGAGCTGGGGCCCTTGATTGATAAATCGAGACCTAACAGATATGAGAGACCAAAAGGAGGAGAGAAGGCTGAGAACAAAATGTACCATGCCCAACCAATTGCACTGGAGCAGGGCATGTCAATCACCCCATGCTAGCAAGTTTCGGGGTGACTGATCTCGCCACTTCTGAGGTGGTGGAGAGGAAAAAGAAGCAGTTTCTGGTTTTTAATATGCGACAGAAGGCTTTATTATGCGAACCTGCTCTACATAGCTCAAAAAGCTGCAAATGCAGCTTAAAAAAATCTAGCCTTAAATATTGGTTTAAAGGGCATTAACAGCATCCTTTACTACCGTTTGAAAATGGTAATTTTTTCCATCACCTACATAGAGCTTACAGAATCCATCTCCGTAGTGACTGCTTGACCATTTATCCTTGTCTTGCCAATCAGTCTAACCGTAGCTGCAAGTCAGTGCACTTTTTGCTTAATTGATATAAATGCATGTATAGAAAAATGACTACTATCTCTTTAAAAATGGTAAGAGAGATAAAATGGTAGAAAAATGATAGCGAAAAAGTACTGTACCCTGCTTCTATTACAGTTATTGAAGGGAATACCTCCCAACATTTCCTGCAGGCTTTTAGGGACAGAAAGGTAAGAGGGAATTGTGGATATTTTGTGGGTGAGGCTAGGGTAGGAGGGACGGGGCGATAGGATGCTGTGAGGGGCTGGGCGTATCATGGGCAGGTTTGGGCAGAGTCAGGGCATTTGGTAGACATGCCAGCACAATCCTTTAAAACTGAGATATTTGCCCTGATGGGAGAAGCTGTGAGAGTAATAGCATGCTGACCACCCAGCCTATGACAATCACCCCATATCTGGGATGGTTAGAAACTCTGCCCAAGTGCTGGCTATATAACAATTTTTTGGGATATTTCTGTGGGAGAAAATCAAAGTACCACGACTGACACAACTTTGCTTATATGTGGACAATTTAGATTGATACCAGTTTATTAATCAATTTTGCATATTAGATTGTTCCCCTAAAAGGGACGCTGTACACTAGATTTTTGATCCTATGATTAAGGCACAAAACATTCCTCTCTCCTTTTGTATGATGTGCTGTTTTAATCTTATGGAATAAAGATTTTGCATAAATGTTTTGTAGATGAAATGATCCATTTATATAGCCCTTCTGGGAGTGTTTTTGTAAAAATGTATAGTTCTGCTTATTTTTAAATAACATGCTGATTTTCAGACTCCAAACCTCAAAGTTTTAGATGTATACTAATGTCTACAGACTACTGGTTGTGTGTAATGGGTCTTTTCATATGCAGGGTTGGGGGGAGTGTCTGCTTTTCTTGCGTTCACAGCCCCTTTGACTGGGTGTCCCAGCCTAACCTCATCAACAGTGTTAACTGGGAGCTTCTAAGTACGTTTTTAAAAGGTTTTATAGTGGATTTTTATATCGGAATCAGTGTATATTCTTCTTTATAGCAGTGTCTATTACATGCAGTTATATAAAAATTGGTGTAAAATGTCCCTTTTATAGAGTGAGAATACCGAGGATGTGTGGCATATATGCATTAAGGTGTAATAAGGAGATTAAAATATAATATATACACCAGTTACAACTATTACACACAGAATCACCCTCCTATAATAAGATTAAGTTATTATTTATAAAATGCTTATATCAGTCTTTTGTAAATATTAACATAGGAAATAGTTTTGTCATTTTAACCATGCCATTGAAATTAGCTCACTTTATATTTGTATGTGGAAGGGTGTGGTTACATTTACTTTATTCTTTTTTTTCTTTCTAATGACACGGTGAGTCCACGGATCTTCATAATTACTATTGGGAATATCACTCCTGGCCTGCAGGACTAGGCAAAGAGCACCACAAC
Source organism: Bombina bombina (assembly GCF_027579735.1). Taxonomy (NCBI): domain Eukaryota; kingdom Metazoa; phylum Chordata; class Amphibia; order Anura; family Bombinatoridae; genus Bombina; species Bombina bombina. The sequence continues at coordinate 562,381,887 of NC_069504.1, forward strand.
CAAAGCTGTTAAATACCACGCACCTTACCCACAAACCCCAGTCATTCTCTTTGCTTGTAGTTGCATGGAGGTGGTAAAGTTAGGTGTCTGATTCTTCAATCAAGAGTTTTTTTTATTTTTAAAAGCAGAGCAAGTTTACTGTGTTATTCTTTGGGGGTTTAGCCATAGTCCACTTCAGTCTCTTCAGTAGAGCAGTGGTGGCTTTTAAGCTTTTGGGAACTTGGGGGGTATAACCCCCTCTGCGCCTCCCAGGATGTGGAAGCTGCCCTTTTTTGGTAAAAGACTATGTTGGTTTACTTAGTCTTTTTTTCTATTTCCACAGGTCCATGTTAGGAAGGAATCCTTTCAAGCCTGGTGAGCTGCCTTGCTGCTGGGCAGTCAGTGTTGGAGGTAAGTGCTATTTTTCTTTTTTTCTGCTGAGGAGAGTACAGGAAAACGTTTGGCACTTATGGGGTTAATCCTGCTTATGTGCAGGTGCTTTATTATGGCAGTATGTGGCGCACTGTGTGAGGATGGCTCTGTTAAGGGGTTGTTTAGTTATCCCTATGTAGGCTCTACTTGAAGCTATGGCTCAGTGGTTAAGTGCTTGTATAGGAATCCCAGAGTTCTGGGTTTGAAAATTTTATGTTTTAAGAGGCTGACATATTTTGTCTCTGTAGCTGCGGTTATTTGGCAGCTTTAGAACGTGTCACACTCTGCATGTTTCTCCCAGCGGCTGTTGGTTTAGTTTAATGCCGGCCGGGAGGTGGTGAGGTACGCCCACGATGGGTGGAGCTTCTTTGGCATGAGTTTTCGCGTGTCCTTCAGTGTGATATTAGGAGCTGCACTTTTGCTGCGGTCGGCTGGTGATAATTTGACTGGGTGCTGTTTTCCTTTAAAGTCCGGATTGTTATGTCTGTTCCGGTTGGAGGAGGTCAGATAAACGCCTCAGCATAGTTTTGTTGAGGTGGGGAGGTGCTCTGCAGGGGTCCTGTTTTTTTGTTTTTGTTTTGTTTTTTACAGTGATACATCGTTTTTATTCCATGTTTTCTGATAATGTTATTTAAAGAGACAGTACATTTTTTTTTTTTTTTTTTTTTCTGAGATTGTGTGTAAGATGGATCAAGAGGACTTGCAAGCTGTGACCTGTAATTTATGTTTAGATGCTAATGTAGAGCCACGTTTTGATACAGAGCCTTCATTTTCTAAGGGGATTGTTGTTCAGGAGTCTCCTGTTCAAGCTGTAGCGCAGCTTTCTCCCCGTTCATCCCAATCTCTATCATCCTCACAAGCAGTGCCCTGCGTTTCTCAGGTTGGGTTTTCTTTACAGGATATGGCTACTCGTATATCCTCTGCTGTAACTGAGGCTTTGTCTGCTTTTCCTGTGTTGCAGGGTAAGCATAAAAGGAGTTCTGATTCTATTGCAACTCTGTCTAATGTTTCTTCTCACAGGATTGAGGAAGAAGATATTTCAGTAGCGTCTGAAGGTGAAATTTCAGACTCTGATATTGTCTCCTGTGGCTGATTTTGAGCTGGTTTCTCTCAAATTTAAGCTGGAGCACCTCCGTTTGTTACTCAGGGAAGTTTTAGCTACTTTAGATGACTCTGATTCCAAGGTCATAGTTACTCCCAAGAAGGCTAGTAAGCTTAACAAGTTTTTTTTAAGTTCCTTCTGTGGCAGAAGTTTTTCCTGTTCCAGATCGTGTTTCACAAATTATTTCACAGGAGTGGGAGAAGCCTGGTATTCCTTTTTCCCCCTCTCCAATTTTTAGGAAAATGTTTCCTATTTCAGACTCTATTAAGGAAGCTTGGCAGACGGCTCCTAAGGTAGAGGGAGCTATTTCCACTTTAGCTAAGAGGACAACTATTCCTATTGAGGATAGTTGTTCTTTTAAAGGGTCACTAAACCACAATTTGTTCTTTCAGGATTCAGGTACAGAATACAATTTTAAAGAACATTCCAATGTACTTTTATTATCTAATTTGCTTCTTTCTTTAGATATCCTTTGTTGAAGAAATAGCAATGCACATGGGTGAGCCAATCGGCATCTACTGAGCCTATCTAGATATGCTTTTCAGCAAAGTATATAAAGTGAATGAAGCAAATTAGATAATAGAAGTACATTAGAAAGTTGCTTAAAATTGCATGCTCTTTATAAATCATGAAAGAAAAAATTTGGGTTTCATGTCCCTTTAAGGATCCCATGGATAAGAAATTAGAAGCTTTGCTTAAAAGGATGTATGTTCACCAGGGGTTTCAGTGGCAACCTGCTGCGTGTATTGCTACTCTTACCAGTGTGGCTGCATATTGGTTTGATGCATTGTCTGTCCAACAGGAATCTCTGGAGGAAATTCAGGATAGAATTAATGCTTTAAATTGGTTAATTCTTTTATTGCGGACGCTTCTTTACAGGTCATCAAGTTGGGAGCAAAAATTTCCGGCTTTGCTGTTTTGGCGCGCAGGGCTTTATGGTTAACGTCTTGGTCTGTGGATGTATCATCTAAATCTAAGCTTTTATCCATTCCCTACAAGGGGAAGACCTTGTTTGGGCCTGGTTTGGCTGAGATTATTTCTGATACCATTGGAGGGAAGGGGCATTCGCTTTCTCAGGATAGGAGAAATAAACAGAAGGGTCGTCAGAAATAAACAGAAGGATCAGCCCAAGCCCTCTTGGAAGTCCAATCAGTCCTGGAGCAAGGGGAAGCAATCTAAGAAGCCTGCTACTGATTCAAAGTCTGCATGAAGGGTCTGCCCCAAATCCGGGAATGGATTGTGTGGGGGGCAGGCTATCTTTGTTTTCTCAAGCCTGGGTAAGGGATGTTCCAGATCTCTGGGTGGTAGATATTGTGTCCCAAGGATACAAGCTGGAGTTCAAAACCTTTCCTCCCAGGGGCAGGTTTCATCAGTCAAGGTTATCTGTAAATCAGATTAAAAAAAAGAGGCATTCTTAAGTTGTGTTCAGGATCTTTCTGACATGGGAGTGATCGTTCCAGTTCAGAAGCAGGGCCTAGGGTTTTATTCCAATCTGTTTATCGTTCCCAAAAAGGAGGGAACTTTAAGACCCATCCTGGATCTCAAGTGTGTAACCAAGTTTCTCAGAGTTTCGTCCTTCAAGATGGAAACTATTTGGTCTATTCTTCCTCTGGTTCAAGAGGGTCAGTTCATGACTACAGTAGATCTAAAGGATGCGTATCTGCATATTCCCATCCACAAGGATCATCACAATTTTCTGAGATTTGCTTTCCTAGACAAGCATTTTCAGTTTGTGGCTCTTCCTTTTGGCATTGCAACAGCTTCCAGGGTGTTTTCAAAGGTCCTGGGTGCGTTATTGGCAGTTCTCAGACTATATGGGGTTGCAGTAGCTCCTTACCTGGACGACATTCTAGTTCAGGCGCCATCTTTTCAACAAGCAAATTTAAACACAGAGTTGTTGTTGTCTTTTCTGCGCTCCCACGGTTTGAAGGTGAATTTGGGAAAAAGTTCCTTGATTCCTGCTACAAGAGTGGTTTTCTTGGGAACCATTAGAGATTCTCTGGAAATGAAGATCTTTTTGACAGAAGCAAGGACGTCAAAAATGTTCAATTCCTGTCTGGCTCTTCAGTCATCTCCTCGTTCGTCAGTGGCTCAGTGTATGGAGGTGATTGGTCTGATGGTTTCGGTCATGGACATCATTCCGTTTGCTCGGTTTCATCTCAGACCTCTGCAGTTATGCATGCTGAGACAATGGAACGGGGATCATATGGACCTGTCTCCGAAGATTGTTCTCGATCAGGCTGCAAGAGATTCTCTTCCGTGGTGGTTGTCTCAGGATAGTCTCTCCCAGGGAACCTGTTTTCGCAGGCCTACTTGGGTAATTGTGACCATGGATGCCAGTCTGTGGACCCGGGAGGAATCGGTTCTTCCTATAAATGTCTTAGAACTGAGGGCAATCTTCAATGCTCTTCTGGCCTGGCCTCAGTTGGCTTCAACCCAGTTTATCCATCTTCAGTCGGACAATGTAACGTCCATGGCTTACATCAATCATCAGGGAGGAACTCGGAGTTCCTTGGCGATGAAGGAGGTAGCCGGGATTATTCAATGGGCAGAGGCTCACAATTGTCTGTCTGCGATCCACATTCCAGGTGTGGACAATTGGGAAGCGGATTTTCTGAGCAGACATTCTTTTCTTTCGGGGGAGAGGGAGCTTCATCTGGATGTGTTTTCCAGTTTGATTCTCAAGTGGGGTTAACTGGAGTTGGATCTTATGGCATCTCGTCACAATGCCAAGCTTCCGAAGTACAGTTCGAGGTAAAGGGATCTTCAAGCGGTTCTAATAGATGCTCTAGCAGTTCCTTGGAAGTTCAGTCTGGCATACGTGTTTTCTCCGTTTGCCCTTCTTCCTCGGGTTATTTTTCCGGATCCGACAGGAGAGGGCGTTGGTAATTCTCATTGCAGTAAGGACGTTCTACTTCAGGGTCCCTTCCTTCATCCAAATCTCGTTTCTCTGAAGCTGACTGCTTGGAGATTGAACACTTGATTCTATCTAAGAGTCGGTTATTGAAACTATGATTCAGGCACGTAAGCCTGTGACTAGAAAGATTTATTACATGATATGGCGTAAATATCTGTATTGGTGTGACTCTAAGGGCTATTCTTGGAGTAGTTATGATTCCTAGAATTTTGTCTTTTCTCCAGGAGGGTCTGGAGAAAGGTTTGTCTGCTAGTACCCTGAAGGGTCAAATTTCTGCTTTATCTATTTTGTTACATAAACGCCTGGCGGATGTGCCAGATGTTTTAGTCTTTTTTTCAGGCTTTGGTTAGAATCTGATCTATGGTTAAGTTTTTGTCTCCTCCTTGGAGTCTTAATTTAGTTTTGAGAGTTCTTCAACAGGCTCCATTTGAGCCTATGCATTCTTTGGATATTAAGTTGTTAACCTGGAAGGTTTTGTTTTTGGTTGCCATCTCTTCGGCTTGAAGAGTTTCGGAGCTCTCAGCGTTGCAGTGTAAAGCTCCTTTTCTTATTTTTCATTCTGATAAGGTGGTACTGCGTACTGCCTTAGGTTTCCTTTCTAAAGTTGTTTCAGATAAGAATATTAATCAAGAGATTGTTGTTCCTTCTTTGTGTCCTAATCCTTCTTCTCATAAGGAATGTTTGTTGCACAATCTGGATGTAGTTCTTGCCTTGAAATATTGTTTACAGGCGACTAAGGATTTTCGCCAGTCTTCTTCTTTATTTGTTATCTTTTCTGGGAAGCGTAAGGGTCAGAAAGCTACGACTACTTCGCTTTCTTGCTGGTTGAGGAGTGTTATTCACTTGGCATATGAGACTGCTGGTCAGCAGCCTCCTGAGAAAATCACGGCTCACTCCATGAGGGCGGTTTTTTCTACCTGGGCTTTCAAAAATGGTGCTTCTGTATATCAGATTTGCAAGGTCATCTTTACACACTTTTTCTAAATTTTACAAATTTGATACTTTTACTTCAGCTGAGACTGCTTAGGGAGAAAGGTTCTTCAGGCAGTGGTGCCTTTTGTTTAGGCTAACTGTCTTGTCCCTCCCGTATCATCCGTGTCCTCTAGCTTGGGTATTGATTCCCAATAGTAATTATGATGATCCGTGGACTCACCGTGTCATTAGAAAAAAAAAATGAAATTTATGCTTACCTGATAAATTTGTTTCTTTCTTGACACGGTGAGTCCACGGCCTGCCCTGTATTTTCAGACCGTTTATTTTTTCATAAACCTCAGGCACCTCTGCACCTTATTACTTTCCTTTCTCTTTTCCCTTTGGTCGAATGACTGGGGTTTGTGCGTAAGGGAAGTGGTATTTAACAGCTTTGGCTGTGGTGCTCTTTGCCGCCTCCTGCCGGCCAGGAGTGAGATTCCCAATAGTAATTATGATGATCCGTGGACTCACCGTGTCAAGAAAGAAACAAATTTTATAAGGAAAGCATACATTTCATTTTTCTTTTGTTCTGAAAATGTAAAGTAGAAATTCAGGGTTCACCAAAACATTTAAAAAGAAACTAGGTGGATCTAAGTATATCTCCGGCATTAATTGGATAAAGGGGAACATGAAGAGTCGCTATTAAAAGAAATATTTTGTGGTAGTTAAAATGTCCAGAACAAGCGTTTTGATGCCTCTGGCAATGAAAGGGTTAATGTACCAAACCGTAAACATAACATTTCTCCAACATAGGTGTGTCCGGTCCACGGCGTCATCCTTACTTGTGGGATATTCTCTTCCCCAACAGGAAATGGCAAAGAGCCCAGCAAAGCTGGTCACATGATCCCTCCTAGGCTCCGCCTACCCCAGTCATTCTCTTTGCCGTTGTACAGGCAACATCTCCACGGAGATGGCTTAGAGTTTTTTAGTGTTTAACTGTAGTTTTTCATTATTCAATCAAGAGTTTGTTATTTTCAAATAGTGCTGGTACGTACTATTTACTCAGAAACAGAAAAGAGATGAAGAATTCTGTTTGTATGAGGAAAATGATTTTAGCAACCGTAACTAAAATCCATGGCTGTTCCACACAGGACTGTTGAGAGCAATTAACTTCAGTTGGGGGAACAGTTTGCAGTCTCTTGCTGCTTGAGGTATGACACATTCTAACAAGACGATGTAATGCTGGAAGCTGTCATTTTCCCTATGGGATCCGGTAAGCCATGTTTATTACGATTGTAAATAAGGGCTTCACAAGGGCTTATTTAAACTGTAGACTTTTTTTGGGCTAAATCGATTGATATTAACACTTATTTAGCCTTGAGGAATCATTTATTCTGGGTATTTTGATTTAATAATATCGGCAGGCACTGTTTTAGACACCTTATTCTTTAGGGGCTTTCCCAAAGCATAGGCAGAGTCTCATTTTCGCGCCGGTGTTGCGCACTTGTTTTTGAGAGGCATGGCATGCAGTCGCATGTGAGAGGAGCTCTGATACTTATAAAAGACTTCTGAAGGCGTCATTTGGTATCGTATTCCCCTTTGGGTTTGGTTGGGTCTCAGCAAAGCAGATACCAGGGACTGTAAAGGGGTTTAAAGCTTAAAACGGCTCCGGTTCCGTTATTTTAAGGGTTAAAGCTTCCAAAATTGGTGTGCAATATTTTCAAGGCTTTAAGACGCTGTGGTGAAAATTTGGTGAATTTTGAACAATTCCTTCATGTTTTTTCGCAATTGCAGTAATAAAGTGTGTTCAGTTTAAAATTTAAAGTGACAGTAACGGTTTTATTTTAAAACGTTTTTTGTACTTTCTGATCAAGTTTATGCCTGTTTAACATGTCTGAACTACCAGATAGACTGTGTTCTGAATGTGGGGAAGCCAGAATTCCTATTCATTTAAATAAATGTGATTTATGTGATAATGACAATGATGCCCAAGATGATTCCTCAAGTGAGGGGAGTAAGCATGGTACTGCATCATTCCCTCCTTCGTCTACACGAGTCTTGCCCACTCAGGAGGCCCCTAGTACATCTAGCGCGCCAATACTCCTTACTATGCAACAATTAACGGCTGTAATGGATAATTCTGTCAAAAACATTTTAGCCAAAATGAACCCTTGTCAGCGTAAGCGTGGCTGCTCTGTTTTAGTTACTGAAGAGCATGACGACGCTGATATTAATATCTCTGAAGGGCCCCTAACCCAATCTGAGGGGGCCAGGGAGGTTTTGTCTGAGGGAGAAATTACTGATTTAGGGAACATTTCTCAGCAGGCTGAATCTGATGTGATTACATTTAAATTTAAATTGGAACATCTCCGCATTTTGCTTAAGGAGGTATTATCCACTCTGGATGATTGTGAAAATTTAGTCATCCCAGAGAAACTATGTAAAATGGACAAGTTCCTAGAGGTGCCGGGGCTCCCAGAAGCTTTTCCTATACCCAAGCGGGTGGCGGACATTGTTAATAAAGAATGGGAAAGGCCCGGTATTCCTTTCGTCCCTCCCCCCATATTTAAAAAATTGTTTCCTATGGTCGACCCCAGAAAGGACTTATGGCAGTCAGTCCCCAAGGTCGAGGGAGCGGTTTCTACTTTAAACAAACGCACCACTATTCCCATAGAGGATAGTTGTGCTTTCAAAGATCCTATGGATAAAAAATTAGAAGGTTTGCTTAAAAAGATGTTTGTTCAGCAGGGTTACCTTCTACAACCCATTTCATGCATTGTCCCTGTCACTACAGCCGCATATTTCTGGTTTGATGAACTGCTTAAGGTGCTCGATAGTGACTCTCCTCCTTATGAGGAGATTATGGACAGAATCAATGCTCTCAAATTGGCTAATTCTTTCACTCTAGACGCCTCTTTGCAATTGGCTAAGTTAGCGGCTAAGAACTCTGGGTTTGCTATTGTGGCGCGCAGAGCGCTTTGGTTGAAATCTTGGTCGGCTGATGCGTCTTCCAAGAACAAGCTACTAAACATTCCTTTCAAGGGGAAAACGCTGTTTGGTCCTGACTTGAAAGAGATTATCTCTGATATCACTGGGGGTAAGGGCCACGCCCTTCCTCAGGATCGGCCCTTCAAGGCAAAAAATAGACCTAATTTTCGTCCCTTTCGTAAAAACGGACCAGCCCAAGGTGCTACGTCCTCTAAGCAAGAGGGTAATACTTCTCAGGCCAAGCCAGCTTGGAGACCAATGCAAGGCTGGAACAAGGGAAAGCAGGCCAAGAAACCTGCCACTGCTACCAAGACAGCATGAAATATTGGCCCCCGATCCGGGACCGGATCTGGTGGGGGGCAGACTCTCTCTCTTCGCTCAGGCTTGGGCAAGAGATGTTCTGGATCCTTGGGCGCTAGAAATAGTCTCCCAGGGTTATCTTCTGGAATTCAAGGGACTTCCCCCAAGGGGGAGGTTCCACAAGTCGCAGTTGTCTTCAGACCACATAAAAAGACAGGCGTTCTTACATTGTGTAGAAGACCTGTTAAAAATGGGAGTGATTCATCCTGTTCCATTAAGAGAACAAGGGATGGGGTTCTACTCCAATCTGTTCATAGTTCCCAAAAAAGAGGGAACGTTCAGACCAATCCTAGATCTCAAGATCTTAAACAAATTTCTCAAGGTCCCATCGTTCAAGATGGAAACCATTCGAACTATCCTTCCTTCCATCCAGGAAGGTCAATTTATGACCACGGTGGATTTAAAGGATGCGTATCTACATATTCCTATCCACAAGGAACATCATCGGTTCCTAAGGTTTGCATTCCTGGACAAACATTACCAGTTCGTGGCGCTTCCTTTCGGATTAGCCACTGCTCCAAGGATTTTCACAAAGGTACTAGGGTCCCTTCTAGCGGTGCTAAGACCAAGGGGCATTGCAGTAGTACCTTACCTGGACGACATTCTGATTCAAGCGTCGTCCCTTCCTCAAGCAAAGGCTCACACGGACATTGTCCTGGCCTTTCTCAGATCTCACGGCTGGAAAGTGAACGTGGAAAAGAGTTCTCTATCCCCGTCAACAAGGGTTCCCTTCTTGGGAACAATTATAGACTCCTTAGAAATGAGGATCTTTCTAACAGAGGCCAGAAAAACAAAGCTTCTGGACTCTTGTCGGATACTTCATTCCGTTCCTCTTCCTTCCATAGCTCAGTGCATGGAAGTGATCGGGTTGATGGTGGCGGCGATGGACATAGTTCCTTTTGCGCGCATTCATCTAAGACCATTACAACTGTGCATGCTCAGTCAGTGGAATGGGGACTATACAGACTTGTCTCCGAAGATACAAGTAAATCAGAGGACCAGAGACTCACTCCGTTGGTGGCTGTCCCTGGACAATCTGTCTCAAGGGATGATGTTCCACAGACCAGAGTGGGTCATTGTCACGACCGACGCCAGTCTGATAGGCTGGGGCGCGGTCTGGGGATCCCTGAAAGCTCAGGGTCTTTGGTCTCGGGAAGAATCTCTTCTACCGATAAATATTCTGGAACTGAGAGCGATATTCAATGCGCTCCAGGCCTGGCCCCAGCTTGCGAGGACCAGGTTCATACGGTTTCAATCAGACAACATGACGACTGTTGCGTACATCAACCATCAGGGGGGAACAAGGAGTTCCCTAGCGATGGAAGAGGTAACCAAAATTATTCTTTGGGCGGAGTCTCACTCCTGCCACCTGTCTGCTATCCACATCCCAGGAGTGGAAAATTGGGAAGCGGATTTTCTGAGTCGTCAGACATTGCATCCGGGGGAGTGGGAACTCCATCCGGAAATCTTTGCCCAAGTCACTCACCTGTGGGGCATTCCAGACATGGATCTGATGGCCTCTCGTCAGAACTTCAAAGTTCCTTGCTACGGGGCCAGATCCAGGGATCCCAAGGCGGCTCTAGTGGATGCACTAGTAGCACCTTGGACCTTCAAACTAGCTTATGTGTTCCCGCCATTTCCTCTCATCCCCAGGCTGATAGCCAGGATCAAGCAGGAGAGGGCGTCGGTGATCTTGATAGCTCCTGCGTGGCCACGCAGGACTTGGTATGCAGATCTGGTGAATATGTCATCGGCTCCACCTTGGAAGCTACCTTTGAGACGAGACCTTCTTGTTCAGGGTCCGTTCGAACATCCGAATCTGGTTTCACTCCAGCTGACTGCTTGGAGATTGAACGCTTGATTTTATCGAAGCGAGGATTCTCAGATTCTGTGATCGATACTCTTGTTCAGGCCAGAAAGCCTGTGACTAGAAAGATTTACCACAAAATTTGGAAAAAATATATCTGTTGGTGTGAATCTAAAGGATTCCCTTGGGACAAGGTTAAGATTCCTAGGATTCTATCCTTCCTTCAAGAAGGATTGGAAAAAGGATTATCTGCAAGTTCCCTGAAGGGACAGATTTCTGCCTTGTCGGTATTACTTCACAAAAAGCTGGCAGCTGTGCCAGATGTTCAAGCCTTTGTTCAGGCTCTGGTTAGAATCAAGCCTGTTTACAAACCTTTGACTCCTCCTTGGAGTCTCAATTTAGTTCTTTCAGTTCTTCAGGGGGTTCCGTTTGAACCCTTACATTCCGTTGATATTAAGTTATTATCTTGGAAAGTTTTGTTTTTAGTTGCGATTTCTTCTGCTAGAAGAGTCTCAGAATTATCTGCTCTGCAGTGTTCTCCTCCTTATCTGGTGTTCCATGCAGATAAGGTGGTTTTACGTACTAAACCTGGTTTTCTTCCAAAAGTTGTTTCTAACACAAACATTAACCAGGAGATTATCGTACCTTCTCTGTGTCCAAAACCAGTTTCAAAGAAGGAACGTTTGTTGCACAATTTGGATGTTGTTCGCGCTCTAAAATTCTATTTAGATGCTACAAAGGATTTTAGACAAACATCTTCCTTGTTTGTTGTTTATTCAGGTAAAAGGAGAGGTCAAAAAGCAACTTCTACCTCTCTCTCTTTTTGGATTAAAAGCATCATCAGATTGGCTTACGAGACTGCCGGACGGCAGCCTCCCGAAAGAATCACAGCTCATTCCACTAGGGCTGTGGCTTCCACATGGGCCTTCAAGAACGAGGCTTCTGTTGATCAGATATGTAGGGCAGCGACTTGGTCTTCACTGCACACTTTTACCAAATTTTACAAGTTTGATACTTTTGCTTCTTCTGAGGCTATTTTTGGGAGAAAGGTTTTGCAAGCCGTGGTGCCTTCCATTTAGGTGACCTGATTTGCTCCCTCCCTTCATCCGTGTCCTAAAGCTTTGGTATTGGTTCCCACAAGTAAGGATGACGCCGTGGACCGGACACACCTATGTTGGAGAAATCAGAATTTATGTTTACCTGATAAATTTCTTTCTCCAACGGTGTGTCCGGTCCACGGCCCGCCCTGGTTTTTTTAATCAGGTCTGATATTTTATTTTCTTTAACTACAGTCACCACGGTACCATATGGTTTCTCCTATGCAAATATTCCTCCTTAACGTCGGTCGAATGACTGGGGTAGGCGGAGCCTAGGAGGGATCATGTGACCAGCTTTGCTGGGCTCTTTGCCATTTCCTGTTGGGGAAGAGAATATCCCACAAGTAAGGATGACGCCGTGGACCGGACACACCGTTGGAGAAAGAAATTTATCAGGTAAACATAAATTCTGATTTTATTTGAGAATAAAAATAAAATTCCTTGTTTCATCCTCTGATATGGATGGTTAATCATTTATGAGATGTATGCTTTAGCAAGGCTGAAACTATTTATTTTAGTTCTTTTTTTTTTAGTTTGCTAATTATTGTTACGGTCCATATCTTTTTTTTTTTTTTTTTTTTTTTTCCCCCCTTATAGTGACTTAGAAAAAGGTTATTCTGAAATGTAAATTCCAGACACCTACCTCAAATATCATAGTAGAAATGCCCTTGTATCTTATGAAATTATTTGAAAACATTACATAGAAAAAGATGTGAATGGTAAAATATTACAAAAAAAAAAAAGTGTTTCACTAAATAAATTCAAATATATTTTAAAGATTGAATCAAATGTTTCGGTTACAATAGTTTTAGTATGGCATAATAATTTATTTATATACAATCATGACTAGACAGTCTTTACAGCATTTTGGTTCAAATAATCTTTTCTGCCCCCTTATAAGGTTGAAAAAGGGGTATTTATACCCTTTTATACAGTTTATTATCATTATGAGTAGTCCGCAAATAAAATTAATGTTATAACCTTGAGCTAAAACTCGACAAGTAGCATATTGGTATTGTTAAGAGTGGTTATAAGACAAAAAAACTATTTTAACCCCTTAAGGACAAGGCCATTTTTCAATTTCTTTCCCTTAAGGACCAGGGCTATTTTTACATTTCTGCGGTGTTTGTGTTTAGCTGTAATTTTCCTCTTACTCATTTACAGTACCCACACATATTATATACTGTTTTTCTCGCCATTAAACGGACTTTCTAAATATACCATTATTTTCATCATATCTTATAATTTACAAAAAAAACCCACACTTTTTCTAACTTTGACCCCCAAAATCTGTTACACATCTACAACCACCAAAAAACACCCATGCTAAATAGTTTCTAAATTTTGTCCTGATTTTAGAAATACCCAATGTTAACATGTTCTTTGCATTTTTGCAAGTTATAGGGCAATAAATACAAGTAGCACTTTGCTATTTCCAAACTACTTTTTTTCAAAATTAGCGCTAGTTATATTGGGACATTGATATCTTTCAGGCATCCCTAAATATCCCTTGACGTGTGTGTGTGTGTGTGTGTGTGTATATATATATATATATATATATATATATATTTTTTAGAAGACATGCCAAAGTATTGATCAAGGCCCATTTTGGTATCCCTCCCGCTCCCTCCCCGTGCACGTGCGCGCCCCCGGTGGCCACGCCCCCCGCCCTCCTCTTAATCATAAGAGCCATCGATGGCCGCCCACCCGCCTCCCTCTTTGGCTCCCACCCACCAACGATTTTCAGCCATCGATGTCCGGTGCAGAGAGGGCCACAGAGTGGCTCTCTCTGCACCGGAGGGGTAAGTAGTGTTATTGCAGGATGCTTCGATATCGAGGCATCACTGCAATAACCGGAAAGCTTTAAACCCCAATGTCGTACAGGGTACGTCGCTGGTCTTTAAAGACCAGCTTGTGCAAGATGTACCCTGTACGACATGAGTCATTAAGGGGTTAAAAAACTTGAGTGAAAAAGAAATGTATTTCACGGTACCATATAATTTTACTTGATTTTTTTTCTTTTTTTCTTCATTTCTTTAAAGCTATTATTTATTAAAGGGATATTAAACCCAATTTTTTTTCTTTCTTGACTTAGATAGAGCATGCATTTCTCCAACATAGGTGTGTCCGGTCCACGGCGTCATCCTTACTTGTGGGATATTCTCCTCCCCAACAGGAAATGGCAAAGAGCCCAGCAAAGCTGGCCATATAGTCCCTCCTAGGCTCCGCCTACCCCAGTCATTCTCTTTGCCGTTGCACAGGCAACATCTCCACGGAGATGGCTTAGAGTTTTTTGGTGTTTAAATGTAGTAGTACCTTACTTGGACGACATCCTGATTCAAGTGTCGTCTCTGTCAAAAGCAAGGGCTCATACGGACATTGTCCTAGCTTTTCTCAGATCTCACAGGTGGAAAGTGAACATAGAAAAAAGTTCTCTGTCCCCGTCAACAAGAGTTCCCTTCTTGGGAACAATAATAGTTTCCTTAGAAATGAAGGTTTTTCTGACAGAGGCCAGAAAATCAAAACTTCTAAGCTCTTGTCAGGTACTTCATTCTGTTCTTCTTCCTTCCATAGCGCAGTGCATGGAAGTAATAGGTTTGATGGTTGCGGCAAGGGACATAGTTCCTTTTGCACAAATTCATCTAAGACCATTACACCTGTGCATGCTCAGACAGTGGAATGGGGATTATACAGACTTGTCTCCGACGATACAAGTAGATCAAATAACCAGAGATTCACTCCGTTGGTGGCTGACCCTGGACAACCTGTCACAGGGAATGAGCTTCCGCAGACCAGAGTAGGTCATTGTCACGACCGACGCCAGTCTGGTGGGCTGGGGCGCGGTCTGTGAACCCCTGAAAGCTCAGGGTCTATGGTCTCGGGAAGAATCTCTTATCCCGATAAACATTCTGGAACTGAGAGCGATATTCAATGCTCTCAAGGCTTGGCCTTGACTAGCAAAGGCCAAATTCATAAGGTTTCAATCAGACATCATGACGACTGTTACATATATCAACCATCAGGGGGAAACAAGGAGTTCCCTGGCGATGGAGGAGCATCCGGGGGAGTGGGAACTCCATCTGGAAATCTTTGCCCAAATAACTCAACTTATGGGGCATTCCAGACATGGTTCTGATGGCCTCTCGTCAGAACTTCAAGGTCCCTTGTTACGGGTCCAAATCCAGGGATCCCAAGGCGACTCTATTGGATACAATAGTAGCACCTTGGATCTTCAACCTAGCTTATGTATTCCCACCGTTTCCTCTCATTCCCAGGCTGGTAGCCAGGATCAATCTGGAGAGGGCTTCGGTGATCTTGATAGTTCCTGTGTGGCCACGCAGGACTTGGTATGCAGACCTGGTGAACATCCGAATCTGGTTTTCCTCCAACTGACTGCTTGGAGTTTGAACGCTTGATTTTATCAAAGCGTGGGTTTTCAGATTCTGTAATAGATACTCTTATTCAGGCTAGAAAGCCTGTAACTAGAAAAATTTACCATAATATATGGAAAAAATATATCTGTTGGTGTGAATCTAAAGGATTCCCATGGAACAAGATAAAAATTCCTAAGATTCTTTCCTTTCTACAAGAAGGTTTGGAGAAAGGATTTTCTGCAAGTACAGATCTCTGCTTTATCTGTTTTACTTCACAAAAGGCTGGCAGCTGTGCCACACGTTTCAGCGTTTGTTCAGGCTCTGGTTAGAATCAAGCCTGTTTACAGACCTTTGACTCTTCCCTGGAGTCTTAATCTAGTTCTTTCAGTTCTTCAAGGGGTTCCGTTTGGACCCTTACATTCCGTAGATATTAAGTTATTATCTTGGAAAGTTTTGTTTTAGGTTGCAATTTCTTCCGCTAGAAGAGTTTCTGAGTTATCTGCTCTGCAGTGTTCTCCGCCCTATCTGGTCCATGCAGATAAGGTGGTTTTACGTACTGAGCCTGGTTTTCTTCCGAAGGTTGTTTCCAACAAAAATATTAACCAGGAGATAGTTGTACCTTCTTTGTGTCCGAATCCAGTTTCATAGAAGGAACGTTTGTTACACAATTTGGACGTTGTCCGTGCTTTAAAATTCTATTTAGAGGCTACTGAAGATTTTAGACAAACATCTTCTTTGTTTGTTGTTTATTCTGGTTAAAGGAGAGGTAAAAAAGCAACTTCTACCTCTCTTTCCTTTTGGTTTAAAAGCATCATCAGATTGGCTTTTGAGACTGCCGGACGGCAGCCTCCTGAAAGTATCACAGCTCACTCCACTAGGGCTGTGGCTTCCACATGGGCCTTCAAGAATGAGGTTCCTGTTGACCAAATTTTTTTTAAATTATATACTTTTGCTTCTTCGGAGGCTATTTTTGGGAGAAAGGTTTTGCAAGCCGTGGTGCCTTCCGTTTGGGTGACCTGATTTGCTCCCTCCCTTCATCCGTGTCCTAAAGCTTTGGTATTGGTTCCCACAAGTAAGGATGACGCCGTGGACCGGACACACCTATGTTGGAGAAAACAGAATTTATGCTTACCTGATAAATTACTTTCTCCAACGGTGTGTCCGGTCCACGGCCCGCCCTGGTTTTTTAATCAGGTCTGATGAATTATTTTCTCTAACTACAGTCACCACGTTACCATATGGTTTCTCCTATATATATTTCCTCCTGTCCGTCGGTCGAATGACTGGGGTAGGCGGAGCCTAGGAGGGACTATATGGCCAGCTTTGCTGGGCTCTTTGCCATTTCCTGTTGGGGAGGAGAATATCCCACAAGTAAGGATGACGCCGTGGACCGGACACACCGTTGGAGAAAGTAATTTATCAGGTAAGCATAAATTCTGTTTTTTTAGCAACTTTTCAAATAAAGATACCAAAAGAACGAAGAAAAATAAAAGGAGTAAAATTATAAAGTTGCTTAAAATTGCATGCTCTATCTGAATTATGAAAAAAAAAATTGTGGGTATCATATCCCTTTAATGTAATCAGTGAAATAGATTATTGCATTCATTAACCCCTTAAAAGGACATTAAACACTTTGAGATGGTAATATAAAATAATAAATCGTATTTATAAAAAAAAAACTTATATATTTTCATTATTTATTTTGTCCCCCTTTCTTCTTGTTGTGTGACAATTAGGGACAGTTATAAATGGGTCACTAGAGTGTGTAGCCAATGGCTGTGTGGAATAGAACAGTGTTCTGCACTTCCATTTCCAACAGGAATTGAAAAGCTCACAATTTCAAAATGGAATAACAGGAAAGGGGGACAAAATAAATAATGAAAATATATGTTACAACATGGCAGCTCCCATTTTCTTTCATGTAATTAGCAAGAGTCCATGAGCTAGTGACGTATGGGATATACATTCCTACCAGGAGGGGCAAAGTTTCCCAAACCTCAAAATGCCTATAAATACACCCCTCACCACACCCACAAATCAGTTTTTACAAACTTTGCCTCCCATGGAGGTGGTGAAGTAAGTTTGTGCTAGATTCTTCGTTGATATGCGCTTCGCAGCAGGCTGGAGCCCGGTTTTCCTCTGTGTGCAGTGAATGTCAGAGGGATGTGAAGAGAGTATTGCCTATTTGAATTCAATGATCTCCTTCTACGGGGTCTATTTCATAGGTTCTCTGTTATCGGTCGTAGAGATTCATCTCTTACCTCCCTTTTCAGATCGCTGATATACTCTTATATATACCATTACCTCAACTGATTCTCGTTTGAGTACTAGTTTGGCTTTCTACTACATGTAGATGAGTGTCCTGGGGTAAGTAAGTCTTATTTTTGTGACACTCTAAGCTATGGTTGGGCACTTTTATATAAAGTTCTAAATATATGTGTTTAAACATTTATTTGCCTTGATTCAGGATGTTCAACATTTCTTATTTCAGACAGACTGTTTCATTATTTGGGATAATGCATTTGAATAATCAATTTTTCTTACCTTAAAATTTGACTTTTTTCTCCTGTGGGCTGTTAGGCTCGCGGGGGCTGAAAATGCTTCATTTTATTGCGTCATTCTTGGCACTGACTTTTTTGGGGCAAAAATTTTTCTTGTCATTTCCGGCGTCATACTTGTCGCTGGAAGTTGCTTCATTTTTTTGACGTTTTTGCGCCAAAAATGTCGGCGTTACCGGATGTGGCGTCATTTTTGGCGCTTAAAGCATTTAGGCGCCAAATAATGTGGGCGTCTTTTTTTGGCGCTAAAAAATATGGGCGTCATTATTGTCTCCACATTATTTAAGTCTCTGACTCCGTAATTAATACTATGTTACAGGCTCGTAAATCTGTATCTAGGAAGATATATTATCGAGTCTGGAAGACTTACATTTCTTGGTGTTCTTTTAGAATTCCTAGAATTTTACAGTTTCTTCAGGATGGTTTGGATAAAGGTTTGTCTGCAAGTTCCTTGAAGGGACAAATCTCTGCTCTTTCTGTTCTTTTTCACAGAAAGATTGCTAGTCTTCCTGATATTCATTGTTTTGTACAGGCTTTGGTTCGTATAAAACCTGTTATTAAGTCAATTTCTCCTCCTTGGAGTTTGAATTTGGTTCTGGGGGCTCTTCAAGCTCCTCCGTTTGAACCTATGCATTCGCTGGATATTAAATTACTTTCTTGGAAAGTTTTGTTTCTTTTGGCCATCTCTTCTGCTAGAAGAGTTTCTGAATTATCTGCTCTTTCTTGTGAGTCTCCTTTTCTGATTTTTCATCAGGATAAGGCGGTGTTGCAAACTTCATTTAAATTTTTACCTAAGGTTGTGAATTCTAACAACATTAGTAGAGAAATTGTGGTTCCTTCATTGTGTCCTAATCCTAAGAATTCTAAGGAAAGATCGTTGCATTCTTTGGATGTAGTTAGAGCTTTGAAATATTATGTTGAAGCTACTAAAGATTTCAGAAAGACTTCTAGTCTATTTGTTATTTTTTCTGGTTCTAGGAAAGGTCAGAAGGCTTCTGCCATTTCCTTGGCATCTTGGTTAAAGTCTTTGATTCATCATGCTTATGTTGAGTCGGGTAGATCTCCGCCTCAAAGGATTACAGCTCATTCGACTAGGTCAATCTCTACTTCCTGGGCATTTAAGAATGAAGCTTCGGTTGATCAGATTTGCAAAGCAGCAACTTGGTCTTCTTTGCATACTTTTACTAAATTCTACCATTTTGATGTGTTTTCTTCTTCTGAAGCAGTTTTTGGTAGAAAAGTACTTCAGGCAGCTGTTTCAGTTTGATTCTTCTGCTTATAATTTCAGTTTTTTTTCATTATAAGATTTAAACTTTGTTTTGGGTGTGGATTATTTTTCAGCGGAATTGGCTGTCTTTATTTTATCCCTCCCTCTCTAGTGACTCTTGCGTGGAAGTTCCACATCTTGGGTATTTATATCTCATACGTCACTAGCTCATGGACTCTTGCTAATTACATGAAAGAAAACATAATTTATGTAAGAATTTACCTGATAAATTCATTTCTTTCATATTAGCAAGAGTCCATGAGGCTCACCCTTTTTGTGGTGGTTATGATTTTTTTGTATAAAGCACAATTATTCCAATTCCTTATTTTTTATGCTTTCGCACTTTTTTCTTATCACCCCACTTCTTGGCTATTCGTTAAACTGATTTGTGGGTGTGGTGAGGGGTGTATTTATAGGCATTTTGAGGTTTGGGAAACTTTGCCCCTCCTGGTAGGAATGTATATCCCATACGTCACTAGCTCATGGACTCTTGCCAATATGAAAGAAATGAATTTATCAGGTAAGTTCTTACATAAATGATGTTGTTTTATAGACACTAAAAATTTACAATTATTTTGTCAATATTTAAACAGCTTATGAAACTTTAAAAATACATCTACATGTTATTCTCAGACACATCTATTATTTCAATGCATCATTCTATTTAATATTTATTTAGTGTTTACTGTCCCTTTAAAGACATGAGATATAACCTGTATTGCGGCTGTGTCCTGTGCTCTGAAAGCAGTTTGTCGCAACAGCGAGACTGCACTATTTCTATATGCCTCAAGAGTGAGTATGGAGGCCCCCCCCAGGCTAGCAATAGCACAGAAAGGGTATATAAGACTCAGGGGTGCCTCCATAACATGAGACATTCTGTGATTAGCATATGGCTTATGCTGTTGCTGAATGCCTGCATATAAGGCTGTTAACAATGGCTTGCCTTAGCCCCTCCATTTCTGTCCCAGTGAACACGTATAGTAAAAAGTGTTAATTATTTTTAAATATATATATATTTTTTTTTTCTTCTAAATAAATCTTAAAGTGTTGTGTTTTTTGTTTTTTTTACCCCTTAATGTTATCTTCTACCTGTGGCAATTAAATGTGTCAAAATGCCTCTAGCCAAATAGCCTGGTATGAATAAAAATAAAAAGAGAGAAGAGCTCAACCTGGGAACGAACAATAGCATAATAGCTTTTTCTATGGCTAGTTACCACCCAAGAAGCAGCCTCTTTTTGCTCAACGTGCATTTTACTGAGAAGAACTTTCCTGAAGCATATCAATCTGATCCTGACTTCACAGTACAGTCCAGCCCTGAAATACCAGGCAATCCCTCTCTGAACGAGAGAAACGGCTAAAACCCCAGACGTACGTTTTGACCTATTGTGGGCCTCGTCAGTGAGGTGCAGCCATATCCCTCTAGGCACACTGAGCAACGGGTCCACGTCTGGATTCCTGCATCACACTTCTATCCCAGGTTGAGTTTATCTTAGAAGTATTGAAGTTCTATTTTAGAATAATTTTCTGAATATTTAAAGCACAGGTTTATAAATACTATACACTCAGTATCTGTCTTTCTTTGTCTCCATCTTCTATATTTCTGTGTTAATCTGGCTTTTATTCTCAGTCCTCCTCTCTCTCGCTTTCTGTTTTTCTAGCGTTGTAGTCTCTTGAGAGCTGTCACATATGAGAACTTTACTGCCTCTGTCATATCTGCCTCTTCTTTTTTTTCTCCCCTTTTTTCATTCCTCTCTTTTTCCTCCCTTCTCTCTTTCTGATATACAGTATCTTGTATGATCCTTCTCTCCACACAGTTTTATTTTTTGTCCTGTGGCATTGTTTGGTTTGAACCTTAAAGGTCAACAAGGCTTTAAATAAGACTTAAAGGCATAGTAAAAACTTTGAAAATGTAATATAAAATGTTTATGTAGTAAAAAACAACTTCTTTGCAGTATACTTTTAATTATTTTGCTCAATTTTTCTGTAATTAATAGGGCCATTATAGACCAAACATTACATTCTCTTAATCCATTAGAGCAGTGTTTCTCAACCACGGTCCTCAAATACCCCTAGCAGACAAGGTTTTTATTATAGCTGAACTAGCTGCACAGGTGAAATAATTTAGGTGATTGGTGATAGCAGGTTAGTAACCATGGACCTGTGCTCTAGTTCAGCTATAATTAAAACCTGGCATGTTGGGGCACTTGAGGACCGTGGTTGAGAAAAACACTGCATTACAGCATATCATTTTAAGACTATCACCCTAGGCTACTTTGTGTTTAACCCCAGCAGAGCACTGCTTTTCTAGATCAGAATACTCAATCAAACTCCAATCAGCAGCACTAGTTCCACATCCGAGTCATGTGACTAATGAGCTGATTGGATCATCTGCAATTTCCACTAACGTATTAGAGTATGTATTATTTTTTTCCATAGTGGCCCTTTAATTCAGAAGATTTTTCAATTCTGAGAACCAATGTAACACATGGCAGGCTTTGCAAGCCTAACACTGCCACATATCTGTCCCTAATTCGCTTCAGCAGAGACAATTTATAAGACCTACAAAACAATGAAGAGTTTAACATTGTGACTGCTACTAGCATGGCCTACTTCTTTAATATGTCTATATTAGCTCCTCCAAATAAGGCAAATTGAGGGTGGCTTTTCCATATTGAAAATGACTGCAGCAAACAAGATCATAATACTTTACGAACATTTTGAAATTCACCCAAGACTGCAGAAAAATCTTGTAATCGCAAGGCATTTGCTGTCCCTTTTTAAAATTGCTCATATTGTATTTAAAAAAAACATGGAAGAAAATTTGTTTTCTTTCTTGCATCTCAAACTTTGAGATGCATTTGAGTACACATAGAGGGGATAAAAAAAATGTTCATGTGAATATCTGCACCCTCTTGCCAGCCCCTCCCACCCCGGATGCCCATTGCTGACTAAACCCACTTTCACCGCTCAGGTGAGAAGATTTAAAATGATTGTCCAGCACGGTGAGATCCATAGTAAAAGTTTCAAAAGGCAGAGTTTGCTTTACTTCTCTAGGGGGTGTTCCCTGCATTCTGTCATGCATCACTGTATGCCATGACAGTTCTGCTGCATTTACACTTTGTATTTTTTTATTACTTTACACTTCAGATAAACTGAAATGTTTTTACTGCAATTTTGACTTTTTTTTTCTCTATATATTTTAGTATATATCTGTTAAATAAGTGTATTGTGAATTTTGATCAAACTTCACCTGCAATACAGCTGGCAAGACAAATCAGTGAGATCAGCTTGTGTAAACTGCTTACAAATTTCACAAAATTGTGAGAGAGCTTCAGACATACCCTGGGAACTCTCCTGTTCAGCTCAGGGAACTGCACTGTCCCTCCCACATTCTGAAACTGTCAGTTTTAGTTTGCAATGCAGCAAACACAAGGTACAAATTAATTGAAAAAGCTACACAGAAAAGTATGATCCTAATTTGTTAAAGTAACTCCGAAACTTTCAAAACATATTCAGATTTTGTAAAATCACTGCTTAGAGTTAATTTTAAATGTATTACAATATAAATGAGAAAGTAGAAAGCTTAAAGAGACAGTATACACCAATAATCATATGACTGCATGTAATAGACACTACTATAAATAGCACAGATACTGATATAAAAATCTAGTATATTACCTTTTAAAAACTTAGAAGCTCTCAGTTTAGCACTGTTGATTATGTTAGGCTGGGACACCCACTGAAAGAGGATCAGAAATCAGGAAGAGCAGCCCCTCCCCTACATTTGAGAAGACCCATTAAAGAAAAAAGAGCAAGCAGGAATCTGATATTTTGGGGCTTGGTTTGGCATCTAAAAATCAGCACAATGTTATAAAAAAAAATAAGCAAAATTATGTTTCCTTCTTAATATGAGGAGGGTCCACAGCTTAATTTCTTACTTGTGGGAATACAGAGCCTGGCCACCAGGAGGAGGCAAAGACACCCCAGCCAAAGGCTTAAATACCTCCCCCACTTCCCTCATATCCCAGTCATTCTTTGCCTTTCGTCATAGGAGGTTGGCAGAGAAGTGTCAGAAGATAGAGTAGTTCCTAATGAGGGGTATCTACCCTTTGAAATGGGACTGGAGTTTTAAGTAGTCTTGTCAGCCTCTCAGAGCATTGATGAAAGTTAGGGTCTGGAGATGCAGGGAGAGTCTTTCTGCAAAACCATCCAGACTCGTATTAACAGCTCCTAAGCAATCAGTGTTGACGAGTTTCACTGCCTGCTTTCATCACTCAAGTCCATGTCAGGAGCGATGCTACAAGACTGTCACACTTGAGAGGCTGTGTTTCTGTTCCACATCATAGATTCCGGTAAGATTGTTTCATTTTTTACACATATGGCAACGCTAGAAGACATGGTCACAATGTGGCTACTTTTATATGTATGGAATCAAGGGTTAATATCTCCTGAGGGGGGATTATTAAATAGTGGGGAAGGGATTAATCTCATACATTTTAATGTGATTTATAGTAGGTTATGTGTGAGATGTTTTTCTGAGGGTCATAGGCTGATGTTTGAACATACAGGTTACTTTCACTTTAGAGCTGCGCAGCTTTATAAGCTTAGCGCACTTTTCCTTAGCGGAGGCGGTCCTAGGTTGTGCTCCATGTGACCGGGTGTGGTTGTAGTTTCACTTCCTACTCTCTGACCATGCTAGTTATCAGAGAGAAGTGATTTACTCTGTGTGCCTGGGTCATAGGAGGTGGTGAGTGCCTCAGCCATTGGGGGTATAAAGGTGCTGTTTTTATATTTTATATAACATTCGTTATTGTTATTTTAGGACATAGCCCATAGCTATGGAGGACTCTGACGTTTAAAGGGTACTCTCTTTATACCTAAGACTAATGCCTGTTTATATTGTGAGGAGGCCGAGGTATACCCACCCTCTCAATTATGTTCCACATGCCTAAAAAAAGTGATTATGTTAAAAAAGGTTAACATGTTTGATACCACTGAGCCTTCCACCTCTGAGGGGTCCCCATCCCGTGAGGTGCGCACCCTGCTTTCATCTCCTAATACACATGCAGTTTCCCATAGCACGCCTGATCCTCCATCTAGAGGAGGCCTTTTACCTCCAGACTTCACTGCGCAGTTACAAACGGCGGTGTCTGCATCCAGTAGTGCTTTACCTCGCCCTGCTAAGCGCAAGCGAAAGGTCAAATATTGCTATCCTTCCCAGGGGTCATCATCTAGTTTATTGGCTATAGCTGATAGACGGTTATCTGATGATGAAGTTCTTTCTGATACTTCAGAGTGTGAACTTTCTGGGTCTGAATCGGCTGCCTCTAAGTCTTCGATTGCGGAGGAACCAGATTTTAGTTTTATGATGGAGCACTTGCGCTTTCTTTTAAAGGAAGTTCTGGCTACCTTAGAGATTTCAAATTCCAAACTGCCTGAAGAACCTTTTAATTCCTAAACTGGGTAGAGTTTACGAAGACAAGGTTTTCCTCAGACTTTCCCTGTCCCTGTAAAGATGGCAAACATTATTAAGAACGAATGGCAGAGAATTGGTTCTTCCTTCACCCCTTCGTCTGCCTTTAAGAAACTGTTCCCGGTCCCGGACTCTCAATTGGAGTTGTGGGGTTCTGTCCCTAAGGTGGATGGCGCTGTCTCCACGCTTGCAAAACGCACTACTATCCCACTGGAGGATAGTTCGTAGTTCAAAGAGACCATGGATTAAAAGATGTTAACTTTGTTAAGAAAGATGTCTCAAAATTCAGGATATTTATTTGAACCAGCGGTGGCAGTTGCCACGGTTACGGGAGCATCTACCTACTGGTGTAACTCATTATCGGAATTGATCGAGGTGGAAGGTCCCCTCTATATTATTCTTGATAGAATTAAGGCTTTAAGGGTCGCCAATTCTTTTATTTGTGATGCGAATATACAAATTATTTGTTTAAATGCTAAAACTGCTGGGTTTTCTTTTCAGGCCCACCAGGCTCTGTGGCTGAAGTCCTAGTCTGCAGACTTGACTTCCAAGTCCAGACTACTTTCCCTTCAATTCAAGGGTAAGATTTTGTTTGGTCCGGGCCTGAACTCTATTATTTCCAGGGTTACAGGGGGCTAGGGTGCCTTCCTACCGCAAGATAAAAAGAACAGATCTAAGGGACAATCTAATAATTTTCATTCCTTTCTTTCTGATGATTCCCAGCACCAGCAATCCTCCACTAAGACCGAGCAACCTAAGACTTGGAAGCTGGCTCAGTCCTGGAATAAGGCCAAGCAGAGCAAGAAGCCCACTGAGACTAAATCAGCATGAAAGGGTAGCCCCTGGTCCGTCTATGGATCAGGTAGGGGGCAGACTTTCTCTCTTCTCAGAAGCTTGGTTCAGGGATGTGCAGGATCCTTGGGTCCTGGAGGTCATTGCTCAGGGTTTCAGAATTGGGTTCAAGTCTCTTCCACCCAAGGCAAGATTTCTTCTCTCAAATCTGTCATCAAAACCAGAGAAGAGGGATGCCTTTCTGGGTGCGTTAGGGTTCTGTCCTCCTTAGGAGTCATTGTCCCGGTTCCCATAGAGGAACGAGGATTGGGATACTACTTGAACCTTAATCTATGATTAAGGCCAGTCAGGGCCGAAACATGTTAGACTAGTCCAATTCTTGTCTGTGCCATGTTTTTAAGTTACATGCTATGTTTTTAAGTATGAAGATTAAAGTCTAAAGTTTTTACTCAATTGCCGGTTTTCTTTTGGATGAACTACTCAAACCTTTTCATGGTCCCAAAGAAGGAGGGAACTTTCCGCCCGGTTCTGGACCTAAAGTGCTTAAACAAGTTTCTGAACATCCCCTCATTCAAGATAGAGACAATAAGGTCTATCCTTCCCTTAGTCCAGAAGGGACAGTCCATGACCACTATAGATCTGAAGGATGCTTACCTACATGTCCCAATCCACAGGGAACACTTTCAGTTCCTAAGGTTTGCCTTCCCGGACCAGCACTTCCAGTTTATTGCTCTTCCGTTTGGCCTAGCTACTGCCCTAAGAATTTTCACAAAGGTTTTGGTGGCTCTTTTAGCCATGGCCAGAACCCAGGGCATTGCTGTAGCACCTTACCTGGACGATATTCTGGTACAAGCACCATCCTTTCATCTAGCGGAAGAACATTCAGAATCTCTTCTCTCTCTTCTTCGATCCCATGGATGGAAGATGATAAACTTAGAAAAGAGTTCTTATTCCAAGCACTGGGGACTATAATAGACTCACTAGTCATGAGGATAGTTCTTTCAGACCAGAGACGCTACAAGCTGGCTTTGGAATGTCTTGCCCTCCGGACCTGCTCAAGGCCCTCTGTGGCGAGGTGTATGGAGGTGATTGGTCTCATGGTGTCCAGAATGGACATAATTCCCTTTGCCAGGTTCCTTCTCAGACCGTTACAGCTGTGCATGCTGAGACAGTGGAGCGGTAATCATTCGGATCTGTCTCAATAGATCTCTCTGGACAACTGGTCGAGAGAAACACTCTCTTAGTGGCTCTGTCCAGATCACTTGTCCTGAAGGACATCCTTTTTAAGACCATCCTGGGAGATTGTGACTACAGATGCGAGTCTCTCAGGATGGGGAGTAGTTTGGGGAGCCAAGAAGGCTCAGGGCCTTTGGTCTCAGGAGGAGAGCTCTCTTCCGATCAACATCCTGGAACTTCGAGCAATCTTCAATGCTCTGAAGACTTGGCCCTGTCTGGGTTCATCCCAGTTTATCAGATTCCAATCAGACAATATCACCTCGGCTTACATCAACAACCAGGGAGGAACAAGGAGCTCCCTAGCAATGAGGAAGGTATCTTGGATTCTGGAGTGGGCGGAGGCCCACAACTGTTTGCTATCAACGATCCACATTCCGGGTGTGGACAACTGGGAAGTGGATTTTCTCAGCAGACAATCCTTTCATCTGGGTTAAAGTTTTGCAGAAGGCTCCGTTTGAGCCTATGCATGTAGTTGACATTAAATTACTGTCTTGGAAGATTCTTTTTCTACTGGCTATTGCTTCGACGCGCAAAGTCTCTGAAATGGCTGCCTTGCAGTGTGAGCCTCCTTACCTAGTATTTCATGCTGATAAGGCTGTTCTTCGCACTCTGTTAGGTTTTCTTCCTAAGGTCGTTTCAGATCGCAACATTAATCAGGAGATTGTGGTTCCTTCCTTGTATCCTAATCCTCCTTCTTCGAAGGAACGGTTACTTCATAATTTTGGATGTGGTTCGGGCCTTGACGTTCTATCTTCAGGCTACAAAGGAGTTTAGACAGACTTCTTCTTTGTTTGTTGTCTATTCTGGGAAGCGTAGGGGGCAGAAGGCCTCGTCCACTTCCTTATCTTTTTGGTTGAGGAGCATTATTCACTTAGTTTGAGACAGCGGGACATAGTACATAAGCCTCCTCAGAGAATTAAGGCTCATTCAACTACAGCATTGGCTTTCTCTTGGGCCTTCAAGAATGTGGCCTCTATGGATCAGATTTGTAGGGCGGCTACATGGTCCTCCTTACATACCTTTTCTAAATTTTACAAATTTGACGTTTTGTCTTTGCCTGAAGCAGCTTTTGGGGGAGAAGTTTTGCAGGCTTTGGTGCCCTCAGAATAGGGTCTGCCTCCTTTTTTTGCCCTCCCGTTCATTCAGTGTCCTCTGGAGCTTAGGTATATGTTTCCCACAAGTAAGGAAAGAAGCCGTGGACTCTCCTCATATTAAGAAGGAAAACATAAATTATGCTTACCAGATCATTTCCTTTCCTTCTGTATGAGGAGAGTCCACGGCCCCCGCCCGTATTCTCCGAAGCGCTGACCCAAATTTTATTTTGTTCTTCTGGCACCATTTATACCCTAATATTTCTCCTACTGTTCCTTGTTCCCTTGGCAGAATTTCTTTCATGATTTAGATAGAGCATGCAATTTTAAGCAACTTTCTAATTTACTCCTATTATCAATATTTCTTTGTTCTCTTGCTATCTTTATATGAAAAAGAAGGCATCTAAGCTTTTTTCTTGGTTCAGAACTGACAGCCGTTTTTGATTGGTGGATCAAAAATGGGCCGGCATCTAAACTTAAATTCTTGCATTTCAAATAAAGATACCAAGAGAATACAGAAAATTTGATAATAGGAGTAAATTAGAAAGTTGCTTAAAATGTCATGCTCTATCTGAATCACAAAAGAAAAAATTTGGGTTCAGTGTCCCTTTAAGCATTTGGCTGGGTGTCTTTGCCTCCTCCTGGTGGTCAGGTTCTGTATTCCCACAAGTAAGGAATGAAGCTGTGAACTCTCAGAAGGAAAGGAAATTATTTGGTAAGCATAATTTGTTATTGTTACAAAAACACTCCAAGATTGGCTTTATTAATGGATCATCTACAAAACATTTATGCAAAGAAAAATCTAGTGTATAGTTTTCATTTAAATGCAATAATACTGAAAAGACCCAATCTGAAATGTAAAGAGATATAAAATAAAAAGCACAATGTGCAAGTGTAACAAAACTCTCATATCGTGCACTGCTATATTGCACTGGGCTTGTCTCTTATTCACGTACAGAAATGATAGAGATCTAACAGGGCTGGAGAGTTTCACACTTTTTCTTTTGAATATTCAGTGAGTTCAGCCCCTATGGAGTCTGAACTGCAATTTCTCTCCAAGCTGGAGAATCCTTTGAATACCAGAGCCTAAGTATTGGTCCCTCTGTGTATAGAGATATAAGATGAGGATTTTGTGTAAATATAGAGATAAGCAAATTAGGTCTGCTCTCCCTGGAAGCTCAGCCCAATTCAATGGGTTGTGCTTTAAATTACCATAGACAGTTATTTAAAATACAAAATTAAACCCAAAGGAGCAATTTCCCATACATTTTATAATCTGCAGCTGGGTTAACAAGCTATTGAAAACAATTTTACAGTACATGGTCGCTTTAAGAGGCCTAAATAACATACCATTTGTCCGCTTGCCACTTGTAGTTTTTTTTATAAATATTCTAGATGGGATAGGTCTACTGTAAAGGTTATATGGTCTCACTGTACAGATCTGTACAACAAATTTAATTTTACAATATGAAGCCATGAATGCAACGGTGTAGAAAATGTTTCAAGCTTTCACTGCCTGATCTGAAAGATCAGATCTTGCTTACAACAATGGTTTTGACTAAAATTTAAAACAGATGACTTTATTTTCCTTTGTATTAAAAAAAATAATAATATATTTTATAATTGCTTAGATCCATGTAAAGAACTAAAGTTTAGAAATGTGGATTTTACTAACTTGTAGCAAAGAATGTTATTAGCTTTGGCTCACATGCCAAATACAGTATGAAGTCGCTTTGCTAGAAGATAACTTTTTTTTTTTTTTAAATCAAGGGTTAAGTGCTTATACACTAAGGGTCCTAAGGTATTTATGATCAGAATCTGCAGTTAAACCCAGGTCCAGATACTCCAAATTGTCACCTTGTCTGACAGATGTTATAGGTCTGGCAGATGAG